>NC_041385.1:589221894-589251242 GCF_002162155.2 Triticum dicoccoides | reverse complement strand
ATTCATCAAAATAAGCAAACAACACATGAAAAACAGAATCTGTCAAAAAACAGAATAGTCTATAGCAATCTGTAACTTTCGAATACTTATGGAACCTCAAAAATTCTAACAAATTAGGATGTTCTACGTAATTTGTCTATGAATCTTCTGAAGAAAGAATCAACTGAAAATCACGTTTCTGTGATTTATGAAAACTAATCTCGTGCGTGCAAAAGTTTCTGTCTTTCAGCAAGATCAAATTAACTATCACTGTAGGTTATCCTAAAAGTTTTACTTGGCACAAACACTAATTAAAACACAAAACCACATCTAACCAGAGGCTAGATGAATTATTTATTACTAAACAGGAACAAAAAGTAAAGAACAAAAAATAAAATTTGGTTGCCTCCCAACAAGCGCTATCGTTTAACGCCCCTAGCTAGGCATAAAAACAAGAATAGATCTAGGTATTACCATCTTTGGTATTCAATTCATAAGTGGCTCTCATAATAGATTAATAAGGTAATTTAATTTTCTTCCTAGGAAAGTGCTCCATGCCTTTCCTTAATGGAAATTTGAATCTAATATTTCCTTATTTCATATCAATAATTGCACCAATCATTCTAAGGAAAGGTCTACCAAGAATAATAGGACATGAAGGATTATAATCTATATCCAGGACAATGAAATCTACGGGCACATAATTCCTATTTGCAACAATAAGAACATCATTAATCCTTCCCATATGTTTCTTAATGGTGGAGTCCGCAAGATGCAAATTTAAAGAACAAACATCAAATTCATGGAAATCTAGCATATCACACAAAGTTTTAGGAATCGTGGAAACACTAGCACCCAAATCACACAAAGCATAGAATTCATGATTTTTAATCTTAATTTTAATAGTAGGTTCCCACTCATCATAAAGTTTTCTAGGTATAGAAACTTCTAATTCAAGTTTTTCTTCATAAGATTGCATTAAAGCATCAATGATATGTTTGGTAAAAGCTTTATTTTGACTGTAAACATCAGGAGAATTTAGCACGGATTGCAACAAGGAAATACAATCTATCAAAGAGAAATTATCATAATTAAATTCCTTGAAATACAAAATAGTGAGTTCATTGCTATGTAAAGTTTTGACCTCTTCAATCCCACTTTTACCAATTTTTGCATCAAGATCTAAAAACTCTGAATCATTGGGACGCCTTTTAGCTAAAGTTGACTCATCTCCAGTCCCATCTTTATCAAGATTCATATTGGGAAACAAAGATTTAATAGGATACACATCAATCACTTTCAGATCTTCATCCTTACTATCATGAAAACTAGAAGAACACGCTTTCACAAAGCAATCCTTTTTAGCACGCATCCTAGCGGTTCTTTCTTTGCACTTATCAATGGAAATTCTCATGGATTTGAGATACTCATTGATATCATGCTTAGGTGGAATAGATCTAAGTTTCAAAGAATCAACTTCAAGAGAAATTATATCCATGTTCCTAGCCAACTCATCAATCTTAGACATTTTTTCTTCAAGCAAAGCATTGAAATTCTTTTGCGAAATCATAAATTCTTTAACACTAGTCTCAAAATCAGAGGACATCTTATTAAAATTTCCATAAGAGTTGTTGTAGCAATTACCATAATTATTAGAGGAATTTCTAGGGAACGACCTAGAATTAAAGTTTCCTTTATACGCGTTGTTACCAAAATTGTTCCTACCAACAAAATTCACATCCATAGTTTCATTATTATTCTCAATCAAAGTGGATAAGGGCATATCATTAGGATCAGAAGAAACACTCTTATTAGCAAACAATTTCATAAGTCCATCCATCTTTCCGCTCAAAACATTAATCTCTTCAATTGCATGAACCTTTTTACTAGTAAATCTTTCAGTGTGCCATTGAGAATTATTAACCATAATATTATCTAGGAGTTTCGTAGCTTCTCCTAAAGTGATTTCCATAAAAGTGCCTCCTACAGCCGAATCTAAAAGATTTCTAGAAGCAAAATTCAATCCAGCATATTTTTTGTGTATAATCATCCACAAATTCAAACCATGTGTAGGGCAATTACGTATCATTAGTTTCATCCTCTCCCAAGCTTGTGCAACATGCTCATGATCAAGTTGCTTAAAATTCATAATATCGTTCCTAAGGGAGATGATCTTAGCGGGAGGAAAATACTTAGAGATAAAAGCATCTTTGCACTTATTCCATGAATCAATACTATTTTTAGGCAAAGAAGAGAACCAAGTTTTAGCACGATCTCTAAGTGAAAACGGAAATAACTTCAATTTAACAATATCATTATCCACATCTCTCTTCTTTTGCATATTGCACAAATCAATAAATTTGTTTAGATGTGTAGCGGCATCTTCACTAAGAAGGCCAGAGAATTGATCTTTCATGACAAGATTCAATAAAGCAGCATTAATTTCGCAAGATTCAACATCGGTAATAGGATCAATCGGAGTGCTAAGAAAATCATTGTTGTTGGTATTGAAAAATCACACAATTTAGTATTGTATTGAGCCATAGCGACAAATAGTCCAACACACAAGCACACAAGAAGAAAGCAAAAAGAGACGAACGGAAAAGGGCGAATAAAACAGCAAGGGTGAAGTGGGGGAGAGGAAAACGAGAGGCAAATGGCAAATAATGTAATGCGATGGATAAGAGTTTGTGAAGGGTACTTGGTATGTCTTGACTTGTACGAAGATCTTTCCGGCAATGATGCCAGAAATTGGCAAGTTGTCGGGAGATCAAATCTTGACTTGACTTGGTGTAAGCCTCCCCGGCAACGGCGCCAGAAATCCATCTTGCTACCTCTTGAGCATGCGTTGGTTTTCCCTTGAAGAAGAAATGGTGATGCAGCAAAGTAGCATAAGTATTTCCCTCAGTTTTTGAGAATCAAGGTATCAATCCAGTAGGAGGTTACACGCAAGTCGCCTTGTACCTACACAAACTAATAAGAACCTTGCAACCAACACGATAAACGGGTTGTCAATCCCTTCACGGCCACTTGCAAAAGTGAGATCTGATAGAGATAATAAGATAAATATTCTTGGTATTTTTGTTGTATAGATTGAAAAGTAAAGATTGTAAAATAGTAAACGAGATGCAATGTAAATAAAAGAGATATAATATGATGGAAAAGAGACCCGGGGGCCATAAGTTTCACTACTGGCTTCTCTCAATATAGCATATATTACGGTGTGTGAACAAATTACTGTCGAGCAATTGATAGAAAAGTGCATAGTTATGAGAATATCTAGGCATGATCATGTATATAGGCATAACGTCCGTGACAAGTAGATTGAAACGGTTCTGCATCTACTACTATTACTCCACATATCGACCGCTATCCAGCATGCATCTAGAGTATTAAGTTCATAAGAACAGAGTAACGCATTAAGCAAGATGACATGATGTAGAGGAATAAATTATGTCTACTACACAACCTTCTTCTTGTAGACGTTGTTGGGCCTCCAAGTGCAGAGGTTTGTAGGACAGTAGCAAATTTCCATCAAGAGGATGACCTAAGGTTTATCAATCTATGGGAGGCATAGGATGAAGATGGTCTCTCTCAAACAACCCTTCAACCAAATAACAAAGAGTCTCTCGTGTCCCTAACACACCCAATACAATGGTAAATTGTATAGGTGCACTAGTTCGTCCAAGAGATGGTGATACAAGTGCAATATGGATGGTAGATATAGGTTTTTGTAATCTGAAAATATAAAAATAGCAAGGTAACTAATGATAAAAGTGAGTGTAAATGGTATTGCAATGCTAGGAAACAAGGCCTAAGGTTCATACTTTCACTAGTGCAAGTTCTCTCAACAATAATAACATAATTGGATCATATTGTTCCCTCAACATGCAAAAAAGAGTCACTCCAAAGTCACTAATAGCGGAGAACAAACGAAGAGATTATTGTAGGGTACGAAACCACCTCAAAGTTATCCTTTCTGATTGATCTATTCAAGAGTCCGTAGTAAAATAACACGAAGCTATTCTTTCCGTTCGATCTATCATAGAGTTCGTACTAGAATAACACCTTAAGACACAAATCAACCAAAACCCTAATGTCACCTAGATACTCCAATGTCTCAAGTATCTGTGGGTATGATTATATGATATGCATCACACAATCTCAGATTCATCTATTCAACCAACACAAAGTACTTCAAAGAGTGCCCCAAAGTTTCTACCGGAGAGTCAAGACAAAAACGTGTGCCAACCCCTATGCATAAGTTCACAATGTTACGGAACCCGCAAGTTGATCACCAAAACATACATCAAGTAGATCACGTGAATATCCCATTGTCACCACAGATAAGCACATGCAAGACGTACATCAAGTGTTCTCAAATCCTTAAAGACTCAATCCGATAAGATAACTTCAAAGGGAAAACTCAATCCATTACAAGAGATTAGAGGGGAAGAAACATCATAAGATCCAACTATAATAGCAAAGCTCGCGATACATCAAGATCATGCCAAATCAAGAACACGAGAGAGAGAGAGAGATCAAACACATAGCTACTGGTACATACGCTCAGCCCCGAGGGTGAACTACTCCCTCCTCATCATGGAGAGCACCGGGATGATGAAGATGGCCACCGGTGAGGGATCCCCCCTCCGGCAGGGTGCCGGAACGGGCTCCCGGGAGGTTTTAGGTGGCTACAGTGGCTTGCTACAGCGGAACTCCCGATCTATGATGCTCTTGGATGTTTTCGAGCTATATGGATATATATATATAGGCAAAAGAAGTCGGTCAGGGGAGCCACGAGGGGCCCACGACGGTGGGGGGCACGCCGAGGGGGGTAGGGCGCGCCCTGGACCCTCGTGGCTTCCTCGAACCTTCCCTGACGTCTACTCCAAGTCTCCTGGATTTCTTTTGTTCCAAGAATAACTCTCCCGAAGTTTTCATTCCACTTGGACTCCGTTTGATATTCCTTTTCTGCGAAACACTGAAATAGGCAAAAACAGCAATATGGGCTGGGCCTCCGGTTAATAGGTTAGTCCCAAAAATATTATAAAAGTGTTTAGTAAAGCCCATAAACATCCAAAACAGGTAATATAATAGCATGGAACAATAAAAAATTATAGATACGTTGGAGACGTATCAAGCATCCCCAAGCTTAATTCCTGCTCGTCCTCTAGTAGGTAAATGATAAAAACAGAATATTTGATGTGGCATGCTACCTAGCATATTTCTCAATGTAACTTTCTTTATTGTGGCATGAATGTTCAGATCCAAATATTCAAGATAAAAGTTTAATATTGACATAAGAGTAATAATACTTCAAGCATACTAACAAAGTAATCATATCTTCTTAAAATAACATGACCAAAGAAAGTTATCCTACAAAATCATATAGTCTGGCTATGCTCTATCTTCATCACACAAAATTTTAAATCATGCACAACCCCGATGAAAAGCCAAGCAATTCTTTCATACTTTTGACGTTCTCAAACTTTTCAATCTTCACGCAATATATGAGCGTGAGCCATGGACATATCACTATATGTGGAATAGAATGGTGGTTGTGGAGAAGACAAAAAACGAGAAGATAGTCTCACATCAACTATGCGTATCAATGGGCTATGGAGATGCCCATCAATAGATATCAATGTCAGTGAGTAGGGATTGCCATGCAACGGATGCACTAGAGCTATAAGTGTATGAAAGCTCAACAAAAGAAACTAAGTGGGTGTGCATCCAACTTGCTTGCTCACGAAGACCTAGGGCAATTTGAGGAAGCCCATCATTGGAATATACAAGCCAAGTCCTATAATGAAAAATTCCCACTAGTATATGAAAGTGACAACATAGGAGACTCTCTATCATGAAGATCATGGTGCTACTTTGAAGCACAAGTGTGGTAAAAGGATAGTAACATTGTCCCTTCTCTCTTTTTCTCTCATTTTTTTGGTGGGCTTCTTTGGCCTTTTTTATTTTTCATAAAGTCCGAAGTCTCATCCCGACTTGTGGGGGAATCATAGTCTCCATCATCCTTTCCTCACTTGGGACAATGCTCTAATAATGAAGATCATCACACTTTTATTTACTTACAACTCAAGAATTACAACTCAATACTTAGAACAAAATATGACTCTATGTGGATGCCTCCGGCGGTGTACCGGGATATGCAATGAATCAAGAGTGACATGTATGAAAGATACGAATGGTGGATTTGCCACAAATACGATGTCAACTACATGATCATGCAAAAGCAATATGACAATGATGGAGCATGTCATAATAAATGGAACGGTGGAAAGTTGCATGGCAATATATCTCGGAATGGCTATGGAAATGCCATAATAGGTAGGTATGGTGGCTGTTTTGAGGAAGGTATATGGTGGGTGTATGGTACCGGCGAAAGTTGGACGGCACAAGAGAGGCTAGCAATGGTGGAAGGGTGAGAGTGCGTATAATCCATGGACTCGACATTAGTCATAAAGAACTCACATACTTATTGCAAAAATCTACAAGTTATCAAAACAAAGTACTACGCACATGCTCCTAGGGGGATAGATTGGTAGGAAAAGACCGTCGCTCATCCCCGACCACCACTCATAAGGAAGACAATCAATAAATAAATCATGCTCCAACTTCATCACATAACGGTTCGCCATACGTGCATGCTACGGGAATAACAAACTTTTAACACAAGTATTCCTCAAATTCACAACTACCCAACTAGCATGACTCTAATACTACCATCCTCATATCTCAAAACAATCATCAAGCATCAAGTTGATCATAGCATTCAATGCACTCTATATGATAGTTTTTATTATACCCAACTTGGATGTCCATCATATTAGGACTAATTTTATAACCAAAGCAAATACCATGCTGTTCTAAAAGACTCTCAAAATAGTATAAGTGAAGCATGAGAGATCAATAATTTATACAAAATAAAACCACCGCCGTGCTCTAAAAAGGTATAAGTGAAGCACTAGAGCAAAATACAGACTACTCCAAAAGATATAAGTGAAGATCAATGAGTAGTCAAATAATTGTGCAACGATGTGAAGACTCTCTAACATTTAAGACTTTCAGATCTTGGTATTTTATTCAAACAGCAAGCAAAACAAAACAAAGTGACATTTCAAGGATAGCACACATCATGTGAAGAAGCAAAAACTTAGGTTCAACCGATAGTAACCGATAATTGTTGAAGAACAAAGGTGGGATGCCTACCGGGGCATCCCCAAGCTTGGATGCTTGAGACTTCTTGAAATATTATCTTGGGGTGCCTTGGGCATCTCCAAGCTTGAGATTTTGTGTCTCCTTAATTCCTTTTATATCTCAGTTTCCTAAATCTCGAAAGCTTCATCCACACCAAACTCAACAAGAACTCGTGAGATAAGTTAGTATAAACCAATGCAAAAACCTTATCATTTTCTACTATAGAAAATCACAAAAATTATCATTAAACATTGCTTACTAAATGTATTTGCATATTTAATACTCGTTTCCTCAAATAGAATCATTAAACAAGCAAACATATGCAAACATAACAGCAATCTGCCAAAACAGTATAGTCTGTAAAGAATGCAAGATTCATCATACTTACCTAACTCGATTTTTTTAAAGTCTACCACACTGTAGAAGACTTATCAGAGATTAATTTGCAAAAAGTTTCAACATTATATCATTTTTCTGACTTTTCTAGGGAATTTTTGCAACAACGTCAAACTTTCTGTTTTGAAACAGCAACATGTATACTAGCAAAATAAGCATGGTAAAGGCTATGCTTGACATTTTTATTGAAAATATAGATGCAAAACATTATTCTAAATAACAGCAAACAAATACTAACAAAATAAAATGATGCACCAAGCAAAACAAATATCATGTGGTGAATAAAAATATAGCTCCAAGTAAAATTACCGATGAACGAAGACGAAAGAGGGGATGCCATCCGGGGCATCCCCAAGCTTAGGCTCTTGTTTGTCCTTGAATATTACCTTGGGGTGCCTTGGGCATCCCCAATCTTAGGCTCTTGCCACTCCTTATTCCATAGTCCATCGAATCTTTACCCAAAACTTGAAAACTTCACAACACAAAACTCAACAGAAAACTCGTAAGCTCCGTTAGTATAAGAAAATAAATCACCACTTAGGTACTGTTTTGAACTCATTCTAAATTCATTTTGGTGTAATATCTACTGTATTTCAATTTCTCTATGGTTCATACCCTCCGATACTACTCATAGATTCATCAAAATAATCAAACAACACGTAGAAAACAGAATCTATCAAAAACAGAACAGTCTGTAGTAATCTACAACTCTCGAATACTTCTGTAACTCCAAAAATTCTACAAAATTAGGAAAAGCTGAGAAATTTGTGTACCAATCCATAGAAAGAAGAATAAGAACAAAATAACATTTCTATGAATTACCAAAACTAATTTACTGGGTGCAAAAGTTTCTGAGTTTCAGCAGGATCAACACAACTATCACCGTAAGCTATCCTAAAGGTCTTACTTGGCACTTTATTGAAACGAAAGCTATAAAACATGATTACTACAGTAGCATAATCATGTGAACACACAAAAACAGTAAAGGTAAATATTGAGTTGTCTCCGAACAAGCGTTTTTCTTTAATGCCTTTTAGCTAGGCATGATGATTTCAATGATGCTTGCGTAAAAGTAAGAATTGAAACATAAAGAGAGCATCATGAAGAATATTATTAACTCATTTAATTCTAACCCACTTCCTATGCATAGGGATTTTGTGAGCAAACAACTTATGGGAACAATAACCAACTACCATAGGAAGGCAAAACAAGCATAACTTTAAGACTTTAAGCACATAGAGAGAAAACTTGATATCATTGCAACTCCTACAAACATATATTCCTCCCTCATAATAATTTTCAGTAGCATCATGAATGAATTCAACAATATAACCAGTACATAAAGCATTCTTTTCATGATCTACTTGCATAGAAATTTTACTACTCTCCACATAAGCAAATTTATTCTCATCAATAGTAGTGGGAGCAAACTCAACAAAATAACTATCATGTGAAGCATAATCCAATTGAAAATTAAAATCAAGATGACAAGTTTCATGGTTATCTTTATTCTTTATAGCATACGTGTCATCACAATAATCATCATAAATAGGAGGCATGCTTTCATCATAATAAATTTGCTCATCAAATGTTGGGGGACAAAAAATATCATCTTTATAAAACATAGCTTACCCAAGCTTGTAGCTTTGCATATCATTAGCATCATGGGTATTCAAAGAATTCATACTAACAACATTGCAATCATGCTCATCATTCAAAAATTTAGTGCCAAACATTTTAATGCATTCTTCCTCTAGCAATTGAGCACAATTAACGGAATCCTTATTTTCACGGAAGACATTAAAAAGATGAAGCACATGAGGCACCCTCAATTCCATTTTTTGTAGTTTTCTTTTATAGATTAAACTAGTGATAAAACAAGAAACTAAAAGCTTCGATTGCAAGATCTAAAGATATACCTCCAAGCACTAACCTCCCCGGCAATGGCGCCAGAAAAGAGCTTGATGTCTACTACACAACCTTCTTCTTGTAGACGTTGTTGGGCCTCCAAGTGCAGAGGTTTGTAGGACAGTAGCAAATTTCCCTCAAGTGGATGACCTAAGGTTTATCAATCTGTGGGAGGCGTAGGATGAAGATGGTCTCTCTCAAACAACCCTGCACCAAATAACAAAGACTCTCTTGTGTCCCCAACACACCCAATACAATGGTAAATTGTATAAGTGCACTAGTTCGCGAAGAGATGGTGATACAAGTGCAATATGGATGGTAGATATAGGTTTTTGTAATCTGAAAATATAAAAACAGCAAGGTAACTAATGATAAAAGTGAGTGTAAATGGTATTGCAATGCTAGGAAACAAGGCCTAAGGTTCATACTTTCACTAGTGCAAGTTCTCTCAACAATAATAACATAATTGGATCATATAACAATCCCTCAACATGCAACAAAGAGTCACTCCAAAGTCACTAATAGCGGAGAACAAATGAAGAGATTATTGTAGGGTACGAAACCACCTCAAAGTTATCCTTTCTGATTGATCTATTCAAGAGTCTGTAGTAAAATAACACGAAGCTATTCTTTCCGTTTGATCTATCATAGAGTTCGTACTAGAATAACACCTTAAGACACAAATCAACCAAAACCCTAATGTCACATAGATACTCCAATGTCACCTCAAGTATCCGTGGGTATGATTATACGAGATGCATCACACAATCTCAGATTCATCTATTCAACCAACACAAAGTACTTCAAAGAGTGTCCCAAAGTTTCTACCGGAGAGTCAAGACAAAAACGTGTGCCAACCCCTATGCATAAGTTCACAATGTTACGGAACCCGCAAGTTGATCACCAAAACATACATCAAGTAGATCACGTGAATATCCCATTGTCACCACAGATAAGCACATGCAAGACATACATCAAGTGTTCTCAAATCCTTAAAGACTCAATCCGATAAGATAACTTCAAAGGGAAAACTCAATCCATTACAAGAGAGTAGAGGGGGAGAAACATCATAAGATCCAGCTATAATAGCAAAGCTCGCGATACATCAAAATTGTGCCAAATCAAGAACACAAGAGAGAGAGATCAAACACATAGCTACTGGTACATACCCTCGGCCCCGAGGGTGAACTACTCCCTCCTCCTCATGGAGAGCGCCGGGATGATGAAGATGGCCACCGGTGAGGGATCCCCCCTCCGGCGGGGTGCCAGAACGGGATCCCGAGAGGTTTTTGGTGGCTACAGAGGCTTGCGGCGGCGGAACTCTCGATTTATGATGCTCCTGGATGTTTTTGGGGTATATGGATATATATAGGCGAAAGAAGTCAGTCAGGGGAGCCACGAGGGGCCCACGAGGGTGGGGGCGCCTAGGGGGTAGGGAGATCCCTGGACCCTCGTGGCCTCCTCAAACCTTCCCTGACGTCTACTCCAAGTCTCCTGGATTGCTTTCGTTCCAAAAATAACTCTCCTGAAGGTTTCATTCCGTTTGGACTCCGTTTGATATTCCTTTTCTGCGAAACACTAAAATAGGCAAAAAAAACAGCAATATGGGCTGGGCCTCCGGTTAATAGGCAAAAAAACAGCAATATGGGCTGGGACTCCATTTGATATTCCTTTTCGTTGGAGACGTATCAATAAACTCAAGCAATATGATATAAACCCCATATTTTTATCCTCAATGGCAACAATACAATACGTGCCTTGCTTCCCCTGCTGTCACTAGGAAAGGACACCGTAAGATTGAACCCAAAGCTAAGCACTTCTCCTATTGCAAGAAAGATCAATCTAGTAGGCCAAACCAAACTGATAATTCGAAGAGACTTGCAAAGATATCAAATCATACATATAAGAATTTAGAGAAGAATCAAATATTGTTCATAGATAATCTTGATCATAAACCCACAATTCATCGGATCTCGACAAACACACCACAAAAAGTATTACATCGAATAGATCTCCAAGAAGATCGAGGAGAACTTTGTATTGAGAATCAAAGAGAGAGAAGAAGCCATCTAGCTAATAACTATGGACCCGAAGGTCTATGGTAAACTACTCACACATCATCAGAGAGGCTAGGGTGTTGATGTAGAAGCCCTCCGTGATCGATTCCCCCTCCGCCAGAGCAGCGGAAAAGGCCCCAAGATGGGATCTCATGGGTACAGAATGTTGCGGTGGTGGAAATAGGGTTTCGTGGTGCTCCTAGATGTTTTCGGGGTATATGAGTATATATAGGCGAAAGAAGTAGGTCGGTGGAGCCACGAGGGGCCCACGAGGGTGGGGGCGCGCCTACCCTCCTGGGCGTGCCCTCCTACCTTGTGGCTGCCTCGTTGCTTCCTTGACGTCCACTCCAAGTCTTCTGGATTGCGTTTGTTCCAAAAACGATTCTCCCAAAGGTTTCATTCCGTTTGGACCCCGTTTGATATTCCTTTTCTGCGAAACACTAAAGTAGGCAAAAAAAATAGCAATTAGCACTGGGCCTCCAGTTAATAGGTTAGTCCCAAAAATAATATAAAAGTGCATAATAAAGCCCGTTAAACATCCAAAACAGATAATATAATAGCATGGAACAATCAAAAATTATAGATACGTTGGAGGCGTATCATAGCCTAATTCACTTTGTCACCAAGTTGATCTCCAAGGTGCTCTCAATTAGACTAACGACGGTTATCCACTCCATCATCTCCCCGGCCCAAATAGATTTTATCAAGACAAAGTGCATACATGATAGCTATCTCTACGTGCAAAACTACGCCTGGGCCCTACATCAATGAAAAAGTCTGGCTCTAGTCATGAAACTAGACATAGCAAAAGCATGATAATATTTCCTGGGAGTATCTACTCGAGCTTTCGCGGTGGCTAGGGTTTAGTGCATGCTATAGGGATTGGGTGGCACTACTCCTATCAACCGCACCCTCATCTTTCTTGCTCAACAACTTACCAGGAGTGGGCGTCCCTCAACACAGAGCCCCGCGACAAGGATACCCCTTGTCATTGTTTCTTCTCATCCTAGCCATCAACCCACTTCGCCATGTACTTGTCATAGCGGCCGAGCAGCAGATCGTCGCTCCTCTTCTGGGAAGAGAGCTTAAACTCCTCATCAGCCTCTACACCGACGACGGGGTGCGCTAGGAGACCGAGAACCTAATGGGCATTCCGCAAGACTTTGGGGACGTCGCCAGCCTATGCATAAATCCCGAGAAATCCTCAACTGCCCCTATATGCCACGAGGAGATCAACCTTGAGGATTTCCTACAAAGTTTCATGGGATCAATAGCTACCTTCCCAGTCAAATACCTAGGGCTTCCAGTCACAACATCTAGACTACGCCTAGTGCATCTTCAGTTCATCATTGACATAGTTAGAGCTAGGTTGGCAGGCTGGAAAGGCAAGTCGATGTCAATCATCGGCGGACAAGTGCTAGTCCGATCCATGCTAAGTGCAATTCCAAGTTTCAACTCACCGTACTATGGGCACCGAAGAAGCTGTTCAAGGAAATCGACAAAGGCAGACGATGTTTTCTCTGGAAGCAAGGCAAGGAGATCTCTGGTGGAAGCTGCAAGGTCAACTGACTGATAGTATGTTCATCGACAGCCCATGATGGCCTTGGCATCAATGACATGCAACACTTTAGCTGCGTGCTACGCCTATGCTGGCTATGGGTTACTTGGTGGCAGCCTGAGCGCCCATGGGTGGGGACTGATGCACCCTTCAATAAGGACGACTAGGCTTTGTTCACATTAGCAACAACAATGACGATCAGCAATGGGGCAACGACATTGTTCTAGTTTTCCTCCTCCTTGGGCTTGGGAACGCTTGACCAAAGCTTCCCTGCGTTGTTCAAGCACTCAAGATTGAAGAACCTGATTGTCAGGGAGGCGCTAATGATTGGCAGTTGGATCAAGGATCTTGCCCATGCGCGCATGCAAGACCTGTCGATCGAATTCCTAGGCATGCATATGAGAATTTCTGTTGCAACCACTGTCCCAATTGAAGGCGTATAGGACACAATCTGCTGGGATACAGAGGAGTCGGGCCTGTATTCCGTGAAATCAATGTACAACATTCAATTTCAGGGGCTCAAGCGCTCAAATGTTGACCAAGTCATTTGGAAAACTTGGGCTCCTAAAAAGATCAAGATGTTCTACTGGCTAATGCTTCAAAACCGGATTTGGTGCGACGACGGGCTGCAGTGACGTAGTTGGGACACTAATTACTTCTACCAACTTTGTGTCCGCAATCTTCAAACCTCCCGGTACCTTTTCCAGAGTTGTCCCCTTGCCCTTGAGGTGTAGATCTCAATTGGGCAATGACGGGGATGCACCTCCCTCTTGCCAATGATGATTGATATCACAAACCCATCGCTTTGATCGTGTGCGGCATCATCACAATGCTGATCCAAGGTTGAAGAAAGGGACACTATCAATTTTGCTTCTAACTTGGTGTGAGTTATGGCAAGAGTGCAAGAGTTGCACCTCTTGAAATAAGCTGCCATCATCGACGAATATCATCAAGGTGATGAGTAATGCGATTGAGCTATTACGATTAGCAGGAGCAAAATGCTTAGAGAGCCCCTTCGGGGATCTACCATGAGAGATCACCTAATCTAGGTGTTGGCCATGTTTTGGCCAGCTTTTGTCACTTTCTCTCCTTTTTCTTTTTGGTCCTAGGATCGTCCCCACCTTGTTATTTTTCGCTGCTTTCTGCTAATCTATACCTACTAATAAAGTCATTAGTGCTTCTGCATGTCCGTCTTAAAATTACCCTCAAAGTTGACATAAATTACTCTCTGTGCCACCCATAAGTGAAGAACACATTTTGATTTTTATCTGTCAAAGTCATAGTGGAGCCTGGTTCTTTTACAATGATACTCTTAAATATCATAAGCACACATGCACTGCATTGGTCAAACCCATACTCTTACACATGGGAGACCCATGTTTGATCCCTGGTTCCATATTTTTTTCTCTTCCTTTACTCGCTGAATAGCAAGCGTGCACCTCCTCCTCTCCCGCACAAGTTCATGGGTGCTACCTCTTGAGCTTGCGTGGGTTTCCCTTGAAGAGGAAAGGGTGATGCAGCAAAGTAGCGTAAGTATTTCCCTCAGTTTTGAGAACCAAGGTATCAATCCAGTAGGAGACAACACACAAGTCATGGAATACCT
The DNA here is from genome assembly GCF_002162155.2 of Triticum dicoccoides. Taxonomy (NCBI): domain Eukaryota; kingdom Viridiplantae; phylum Streptophyta; class Magnoliopsida; order Poales; family Poaceae; genus Triticum; species Triticum dicoccoides. The sequence continues at coordinate 589,236,526 of NC_041385.1, read as the reverse complement.
GCAAAAATAATCAACCACTTGCACCCAACGCGATAAAGGGGTTATCAATCCCTTCACGGTCACTTTCAAGAGTGAGATCTCATAGAGATAGATAAACGGTAAAGTAAATATTTTTGGTATTTTTGGTTTATAGATTGGAAAGTAAAGATTGCAAAATAGTAGATCGGAAACTAGCAAGATGTAAACGAGATTCAATATAATGGAAAAGGGACCCAGGGGCCATAGGTTTCACTAGTGGCTTCTCTCAAGATAGCAAATATTATAGCGGGTGAACAAATTACTGCCGAGCAATTAATAGAAAAGCGCATAGTTATGATGATATCTAAGGCAATGATCATGAACATAGGCATCACGTCCATGTCAAGTAGACTGACTCCTGCCTGCATCTACTACTATTACTCCACACATCGACCGCTGTCCAGCACGTATCTAGAGTATTAAGTTCATAAAGAATGGAGTAACACATTAAGAAAAATGACATGATGTAGAGGAATTAACTCAAGCAATATGATGAAAAACCCCATCTTGTTATCCTCGATGGCAACAATACAATACATACCTTGCTGCCCCTACTGTCACTGGGAAAGGACACCGCAAGATTGAACCCAAAGCTAAGCACTTCTCCCATTGCAAGAAAGATCAATCTAGTAGGACAAACTAAACCGATAATTCGAAGAGACTTGCAAAGATATCAAATCATGCATATAAGAATTCAGAGAAGAACCAAATAATATGCATAAATAATCTTGATCATAAATCCACAATTCATCGGATCTCCGCAAACACACCGCAAAAGAATATTACATCGAATAGATCTCCAAGAACATCGAGGAGAACATGGTATTGAGAATTAAAGAGAGAGCAGAAGCCATCTAGCTAATAACTATGGACCTGAAGGTCTATGGTAAACTACTCACACTTCATCGGAGAGGTAATGGTGTTGATGTAGAAGCTCTCCATGATCGAATCCCCCTCTGATAGGACGCTGAAAAAGGTCCCTAGATGGGATCTCACAGGTACAGAAGGTTGCGGCGGTGGAAAAGTGGTTTCGTGCCCCCTGATGTTTTTAGGGTATAAGAGTATATATAGGCAAAGGAACTAGGTCAGGGGAGCCACGAGGGGCCCATGAGGGTGGGTGGCGCACCCTACCCCCTGGGCACGCCCTCCTGCCTCGTGGCTTCCTCGTTGCGCCTCCGACTCCATCTCCAAGTCTTCTGGATTGCTTTCGGTCCAAGAAAGATAATCGCCAAGGTTTCATTCCGTTTGGACTCCATTTGGTATTCCTTTTCTGCAAAACTCTAAAATAGGCAAAAAAACATAAACTGGCACTGGGCCGTCGGTTAATAGGTTAGTCCCAAAAATAATATAAAATAGCATATTAATGCCCATTAAACATCCAAAAAAGATAATATAATAGCATGGAACAATCAAAAATTATAGATACGTTGGAGATGTATCAAGCATCCCCAGGCTTAATTCCTGCTCGTCCTCGAGTAGGTAAATGATAAAAACAAAATTTTTGATGTGGAATGCTACCTAACATATTTATCCATGTAATTCTCTTTATTGTGGCATGAATATTCAGATTTGAAATATTCAAGACAAAAGTTTAATATTTACATAAAAATAATAATACTTCAAGCATACTAACAAAGCAATCATGTCTTCTCAAAATAACATGGCCAAAGAAAGTTATCCCTACAAAATCATATAGTCTGGCTATGCTCTATCTTCATCACACAAAATATTTAAATCATGCACAACCCCAAGATGGGATCTCACGGGTACAAAAGGTTGCGGTGGTGGAAAAGTGGTTCCGTGGCCCCCCTCATGTTTTTAGGGTATAAGAGTATATATAGGCGAAAGAACTAGGTCGGTGGAGCTACGAGGGGCCCACGAGAGTGGGGGCGCGCCTACCCCCCTGGGCGTGCCCTCCTGCCTTGTGGACGCCTTGTTGTGTCTCTGACTTCATCTCTAAGTCTTCTGGTTTGCTTTCGGTCCAAGAAAGATCATCGCGAAAGTTTCATTCCGTTTGGACTCCGTTTGGTATTGCTTTTCTGCAAAACTCTAAAATAGGTAAAAACATAAACTGGCATTTGGCCCTCGGTTAATAGGTTAGTCCCAAAAATAATATAAAAGAGCATATTGAAGCCCATTAAACATCCAAAACAGATAATATAATAGCATGGAACAATCAAATATTATAGATACGTTGGAGACGTATCAAGCATCCCCAAGCTTAATTCCTGCTCGTCCTTGAGTAGGTAAATGATAAAAACAGAATTTTCGAAGTGGAATGCTCCCTAACAAATTTATCAATGTAATTTTCTTTATTGTGGCATGAATGTTTAGATCCGAAAGATTCAAAACAAAAGTTTAATATTGCCATAAAAATAATAATACTTCAAGCATACTAACAAAGCAATCATGTCTTCTCAAAATAACATGGCCAAAGAAAGTTATCCCTACAAAATCATATAGTCTGGTTACACTCTATCTTCATCACACAAAGTATTTAATCATGCACAACCCCAATGACAAGCATAGCAATTGTTTCATACTTTTGATGTTCTCAAACTGTTTCAATCTTCACACAATACATGAGCGTGAGCCATGGACATAGCACTAGAGGTGGAATAGAATGGTGGTTGTGGAGAAGACAAAAATGAGAAGATAGTCTCACATCAACTAGGTGTATCAACGAGCTATGGAGATGCCCATCAAAAATATCAATGTGAGTGAGTAGGGATTGCCATGCAATAGATGCACTAGAGCTATAAGTGTATGAAAGATCAAAAAGAAACTAAGTGGGTGTGCATCCAACTTTCTTGCTCACGAAGACCTAGGGCACTTTGAGGAAGCCCATCATTGGAATATACAAGCCAAGTTCTATAATGAAAATTCCCATTAGTATATGAAAGTGACAACATAGGAGACTCTCTATCATGAAGATCATGGTGCTACTTTGAAGCACAAGTGTGGAAAAAGGATAGTAACATTATCCCTTCTCTCTTTTTCTCTCATTTTTTTATTTGGGACTTCTCTTTTTTTATGGCCTCCTTTTTTCGTCCGGAGTATCATCCCGACTTGTAGGGAAATCATAGTCTCCATCATCCTTTCCTCACATGGGACAATGCTCTAATAATGAAGATCATCACACTTTTATTTACTTACAACTCAAGAATTAGAACTCGATACTTAGAACAAAATATGACTCTATGTGAATGCCTCCGGCGGAGTACCGGGATGTGCAATGAATCAAGAGTGACATGTATGAAAAATTATGAACGGTGGCTTTGCCACAAATACGATGTCAACTGCATGATCATGCAAAGCAATATGACAATGATGGAACATGTCATAATAAATGGAACAGTGGAAAGTTGCATGGCAATATATCTCAGAATGGCTATGGAAATGCCATAATAGGTAGGTATGGTGGCTGTTTTGAGGAAGGTATATGGTGGGTGTATGGTATCGGTGAAAGTTGCACGACACAAGAGAAGCTAGCAATGGTGGAAGGGTGAGAGTGCGTATAATCCATGGACTCAACATTAGTCATAAAGGACTCACATACTTATTGAAAAAATATATTAGTTATCTAAAAGAAGTACTACGTGCATGCTCCTAGGGGGATAGATAGGTAGGAAAAGACCATCGCTTGTCCCCGACCGCCACTCATAAGGAAGACAATCAATAAATAAATCATGCTCCAACTTCATCACATAACGGCTCACCATACGTGCATGCTACGGGAATCACAAACTTTAACACAAGTATCTCACAAATTCACAACTACTCTACTAGCATGACTCTAATATCACCATCTTCATATCTCAAAACAATCATAAAGAATCAAACTTCTCTTAGTATCCAATGCATTTTATATGAAAGTTTTTATTATATTCCTCTTGGATGCCCATCATATTAGGACTAATTTTATAACCAAAGAAAATTACCATGCTGTTATAAAAGACTCTCAAAATAATATAAGTGAAGCATGAGAGATCAACAATTTCTATAAAATAAAACCACCTCCGTGCTCTAAAAAGATATAAGTGAGGCACTAGAGCAATATTGTCTAGCTCAAAAGATATAAGTGAAGCACATAGAGTATTCTAATAAATCATGATTCATGCGTGTCTCTCCCAAAAGGTGTGTACAGAAAGGATGATTGTGGTAAACTAAAAATCAAAGACTCAAATCATACAAGACGCTCAAGCAAAACACATATCATGTAGTGAATAAAAATATAGCTCCAAGTAAAGTTACCGATGAACGAAGACGAAAGAGGGGATGCTTTCCGAGGCATCCCCAAGCTTAGGCTTTTGGTTGTCCTTGAATTTTACCTTGGGGTGCCTTGTTCATCCCCAAGCTTAGGCTCTTGCCACTCCTTATTCCAAAGTCCATCAAATCCTTACCCAAAACTTGAAAACTTCACAACACAAAACTCAACAGAAAATCTCATGAGCTCCGTCAGTATAAGAAAATAAATCACCACTTTAAGTTACTGTTGTGAACTCATTATTTATTTATATTGGTGTAAAATCTAATGTATTCCAACTTCTCCATGGTTCATACCCCCCGATACTACTCATATATTCATCAAAATAAGCAAACAACACGCGAAAAACAGAATCTGTCAAAAACAGAACAGTCTGTAGTAATCTATAACTCTCGAATACTTTTATAACTCAAAAAATTCTGAAATAAATTGGTGGACGTGAGGAATTTTTATATTAATCTTCTTGAAAAATAATCAACTTAAAATCACTCTTCTGTAAAAAATTACAGCTAATCTCGTGAGCGCAAAGTTTCTGTTTTTTACAGCAAGATCACATTAACTTTCACCCAAGTCTTCCCAAAGGTTCTACTTGGCACAAACACTAATTAAAACATAAAACCACATCTATCCAGAAGCTATATATATAATTTATTACTAAACAGGAGCAAAAAGTAAAGAACAAAAATAAAATTGTGTTGCCTCCCAACAAGCGCTATCGTTTAACGCCCCTGGCTAGGCATTGAGGTTTCAATGATGCTCACATAAAAGAGGAGAATTGAAGCACAAAGAGAGCATCATAAAACACGTGACAAACACATCTAAGTCTAACGTACTTCCTATGCATAGGCATTTTTATAAGCAAACAAATTATCATGGCAAGCAAAAACTATCATAAGCAAGGAAGAAGAAAGAGATGATAGCAATTTCAACATGAAGAGAGGTAATTTAGTAACATGAAAATTTCTACAACCATATTTTCCTCTCTCATAATAATTACATGTAGGATCATAAGAAAATTCAACAATATAGCTATCACATAACATATTCTCAACACGATCCACATGCATGCAAAGTTGACACTCTTCCAAAATAGTGGGATTAACATTAATTAAAGTCATACCCTCTCCAAACCCACCTTTATCAAAAATTTCATAAGATTGAACATTCTCCAAATATGTGGGATCTAAAGTTTACACTCTTCCAAACCCACTTTCAATATTATTGCAAACATTATCATCAATCTCATATTCATCATGGGGCTTAAATAAATTTTCAAGATCATAAGAAGAATCACCCCAATCATGATCATTGAAACAAGTAGTGGACATAGCAAAACTAGCATCCCCAAGCTTACGGTTTTTCATATTATTAGCACAATTGACATAAATAGAATTTATAGTAAAATCATTGCAATCATGCTTCTTATTCAAGGAGCTACCGTGAATCTCTTCATAAATTTCTTCATCACAATTTTCAGATTCATGAATTTCAAGCAAAACTTCATAAAGATAATGTAGTGCACAAAACTCACTAGCAATTGGTTAACTATAATTGGATCTCTTAAAAAGATTAGAAAGTGGATGAGGACCCATAAAATTTTAGCAAGCGAAGATGCAAGCAAAAAGAAGGCACATGGTAACACAAGATCGAACGGAAGAGAGGCGAAGAAAAGGCAAAAGTTTTCAAAAATCGTTATAGAAGTGGGGGAGAGGAAAACGAGAGGCGGATGGTGAATAATGTAATGAACGGGAGAAGAGTTTATGATGAGTACTTGGTATGGCTTAACTTGATGTAGATCTCCCTGGCAACGGCGCCAGAAATCCTTCTTGCTACCTCTTGAGCTTGTGTTAGTTTTCCCTTGAAGAGGAAAGGGTGATGCAGCAAAGTAGCGTAAGTATTTTCCTCAGTTTTGAGAACCAAGGTATCAATCTAGTAGGAGACAACACACAAGTCACCGAATACCTGCACAAACAATCAACCACTTGCACCCAACGCGATAAAGGGGTTGTCAATCCCTTCACGGTCACTTGCAAGAGTGAGATCTGATAGAGATAGATAAACGGTAAAGTAAAATATTTTTGGTATTTTTGGTTTATAGATTGGAAAGTAAAGATTGAAAAATAGTAGATCGAAAACTAGCAAGATGTAAATGAGATTCAATATAATGGAAAAGAGACACAGGGGCCATAGGTTTCACTAGTGGATTCTCTCAACATAGCAAATATTACGGCGGGTGAACAAATTACTGCCGAGAAATTGATAGAAAAGTGCATAGTTATGATGATATCTAAGGCAATGATCATGAACATAGGCATCATGTCTGTGTCAAGTAGACCGACTCATGCCTGCATCTACTACTATTACTCCACACATCGACCGCTATCTAGCATGCATCTAGAGTATTAAGTTCATAAAGAATGGAGTAACGCATTAAGCAAGATGACACGACATAGAGGAATTAACTCAAGCAATATGATGAAAACCCCATCTTGTTATTTGAGGGAGTCCTGGACTAAGGGGTCCTCGGACAGCCGGACTATATACTTGGGCCGGACTATTGGGCTATGAAGATACAAGATAGAAGATTTCTTCCCGTGTCCGGATGGGACTCTCCTTTGCATGGATAGCAAGCTTGGTGATTCGGATATGTAGATTCCTTTCTCTATAACCGACTTTGTGTAACCCTAGCCCCCTCCGGTGTCTCTATAAACCGGAGGGTTTCGTCCGTAGGACAAAAATCATAATCTCATAGGCTAGACTTCTAGGGTTTAGCCATTACGATCTCGTGGTAGATCAACTCTTGTAATACTCATATTCATCAAGATCAATCAAGAAGGAAGTAGGGTATTACCTCCATAGAGAGGGCCCGAACCTGGGTAAACATTGTGTCCCCCGCCTCCTGTTACCATTAGCCTTAGACGCACAGTTTGGGACCCCCTACCCGAGATCCGCCAGTTTTGACACCGACATTGGTGCTTTCATTGAGAGTTCCGCTGTGTTGTCACCAGAAGGCTTGATGGCTCCATCAATCATCTACAACAACGCAGTCCAAGGAGAGATTTTCCTCCCCAGACAGATATTCGTATTCGGCGGCTTCGCACTGCGGGCCAACTCGCTTGGCCATCTGGAGCAGATCAACAGCTACGCCCCTGGCCATCAGATCAGATTCGGAAGCCTAAATTTTGTGGCCAATATCCTCGGAGACTTGATCTTCGACGGATTCGATCCCATGACGGATGTCCCCTACCACCACGATGAACATGACCAAGATCTGTCATCTGGCCGCACTCAGGAGATAGTGCTTGTGACCGCTCTGGCGCTAGATCCGGAGTAGACCGCGTCGTCTGAAGACGGAAGGCTTAACCCTACCTCGGAAGCCGCAGACTCAGCGATGCTCGAGCCGCACACAGACCCAACATTGAGCTGGGCTTGTTGTTGGGGAACGTGGTAATTTCAAAAAAAATCCTACGCACACGCAAGATCATGGTGATGCATAGCAACGAGTGGGGAGAGTAATGTCCACGTACCCTCGTAGACCGTAAGCGGAAGCGTTATGACAACGTGGTTGATGTAGTCGTACGTCTTCACGATCCGACCCATCCAAGTACCGAATGTACGGCACCTCCGAGTTCAGCACACGTTCAGCTCGATGATGATCCCCGGACTCCGATCCAGCAAAGTGTCGGGGATGAGTTCCGTCAGCACGATGACATGGTGACGATGGTGATGTTCTACCAGCGCAGGGCTTCGCCTAAACTCCGCGACGATATGACCGAGGTGGAATATGGTGGAGGGGGGCACCGCACACAGCTAAGGAACGATCACAAAGATCAACTTGTGTGTCATGGGGTGCCCCCCTGCCCCCGTATATAAAGGAGCCAAGGGGGAGGGGGTGGCCAGCCAAGGAGGGGCGCGCCAAGGGGAGTCCTACTCCCACGGGGAGTAGGACTCCTTCTTTCCTAGTCCAACTAGGAGAAGGGAGGAAAGGAGGGGAGTGGAGAAGGAAGGGAGAGGGGGGCCGCGCCCCAAACCCCTTGTCCAATTCGGACTGGGCTTGGGAGGGGCGCGCGCCACCTCCTGGCTCCTTCCCACTAAGGCCCGTTAAGGCCCAATACTCTTCCCCGTATTCCCGTAACTCCCCGGTACTCCGAAAAATACCCGAATCACTCGGAACCTTTCCGATGTCCGAATATAGTCGTCCAATATATCGATCTTTACGTCTCGACCATTTCGAGACTCCTCGTCATGTCCTCGATCTCATCCGGCACTCTGAACTCCTTCGGTACATCAAAACATATAAACTCATAATAAAACTGTCATCGTAACGTTAAGCGTGCGGATCCTACGGGTTCGAGAACTATGTAGACATGACCTAGAACTATTCTCGGTCAATAACCAATAGCAGAACCTGGATGCTCATATTGGCTCCTACATATTCTGCGAAGATCTTTATCGGTCAAACCGCATAACAACATACGTTGTTCCCTTTGTCATCGGTATGTTACTTGCCCGAGATTCGATCGTCGGTATCCAATACCTAGTTAAATCTCGTTACCGGCAAGTCTCTTTACTCGTTACGTAATGCATCATTCTGTAACTAACTCATTAGCTACATTGCTTGCAAGGCTTATAGTGATGTGCATTACCGAGAGGGCCCAGAGATACCTCTCCGACAATCGGAGTGACAAAACATAATCTCGAAATACGCCAACCCAACATGTACCTTTGGAGACACCTGTAGTACTCCTTTATAATCACCCAGTTACGTTGTGACGTTTGGTAGCACCCAAAGTGTTCCTCCGGTAAACGGGAGTTGCATAATCTCATAGTTACAGGAACATGTATAAGTCATGAAGAAAGCAATAGCAATATACTAAACGATCAAGTGCTAGGCTAACGGAATGGGTCATGTCAATCACATCATTCTCCCAATGATGTGATCCCGTTAATCAAATGACAACTCTTTTGTCCATGCTAGGAAACATAACCATCTTTGATAAACGAGCTAGTCAAGTAGAGGCATACTAGTGACACTATGTTTGTCTATGTATTCACACATGTATTATGTTTCCGATTAATACAATTCTAGCATGAATAATAAACATTTATCATGATATAAGGAAATAAATAATAACTTCATTATTGCCTCTAGGGCATATTTCCTTCACTTGTGTCACCGGAACCTCGGACTCATCTCTGGCCATGGGTTCTGGACCGCGTGCATCCGCGTCCATCGAACCTGATTGGGCGCCGGTCTTGGAGTTCAGCTCCGCAGACATCTTCCAGCACTCGCATTTTGGCGACGTGTTAAACTCATTAAAATCCCTCTCCTTGTCGGGGAACTCTCGTCCAAACTATGCCCGGCTCGAATGGGAAGTGGATGACAAAGAACTTCGTTCCCCACCCGCCACCCACTTTATAGCCACTATCGATGATTTAACCGACATGCTTGATTATGACTCTGATGACATCGATGGTATGGACGACGATGCCAGGGAGGAGCAGGAACCACCGCATACAGGGCATTGGACAGCCACCTCCTCGTATGACATATACATGGTGGATAAACCTCCTGAAATACAGCCAAAGCGTCGGTGTGAGTGGCTCCTCTCTAAGTCATGCCGTAGTAAAAATAGCAACACTGTCACAGGAGAAAACAATACTCCGGACGACGGCGAAGACAATGAAGACCCCGTTGAGCTAACCTTCGAACGGGACGAACGGGGAGATGGGTAAGCTAGCCCTGATGAACAGGCCACAAATGAGGACGCGGAGGAGAGTAATTACCTTCCACTCTCCGAGGACGAGGTGAGCCTCGGCGACAAAGACTTTGTCGTGCATGAGGAGCCTGCCGAGCAGGAGCGCTCTAAGCGCCGGCTAATAGCCACTGCAAGGAGCCTGAAACACAAGCAGTAGCAGCTTCAAGCTGATCAAGATCTGCTCAACAAAAGATGGACTGATGTCCTGGCAGCCAAAGAATATGGCCTCGAGCGCCCAACCAAAAGCTACCCGAAGCGCAAACTGTTACCGCAGTTCGATAACGAGGCGATGGAGCCCGTCCTACCAAGGTACAATGTGGCTGACCGACCACCACGTGGCCGGGACAAAGCGGCACCTTGAGCCGAACACCAGCCCGCATTAACTCGCCGAACAAACAGAAATACAGTAGCTCGGGGAAATACACATGACCTACGGAATGACTTGGAAAAAAGAGCAGGTCAGACAAGATCAATCTATGGATCACGGGGGCGTGTCCCGATGCATGACGATGGCCATCCAGCTGAACGTGACAAACATAACCATGTCCGGGCCGAAAACCGCAGACGAACTCCATTCGAGCTACGTCATGATTTGGCCCCATATAGAGGCGCCGCACACCCCCTTTGCTTCACTGATAAAGTAATGGAACACGATTTCCCAAAAGGGTTTAAACCCGTGAACATCGAATCATATGATGGCACAACAGACCCCGCGGTATGGATTGAGGACTTTCTTCTCCATATTCATATGGCCCGCGGTGATGATCTTCACGCCATCAAATACCTCCCACTCAAACTCAAGGGACCAGCTAGGTACTGGTTGAACAGTCTGGTAGAAAACTCCATTGGCAGCTGGGAGGACTTGGAGGACGCCTTCCTTGATAACTTCCAAGGCACATATGTCCGACCTCCAGATGACGATGACCTAAGTCACATAGTCCAATAGCCCGGAGAGTCAGCCAGGAAATTCTGGACCATGTTCTTAACTAAAAAACCCAGATCATCGACTGTCCGGACGGTGAAGCCCTAGCGGCCTTTAAGCACAGCACGCGCGACGAATGGCTGGCCAGACACCTCGGCCAGGAAAAACCGAAGTCCATGTCAGACCTTACGGCACTCATGACCCGCTTGTATGCGGGCGAAGACAGTTGGCTAGCTCGTAGCACCAACAATACAAGCGAACCTCGCACTTCTGAAGCCAGAAACAGCAATGGCAAGCCCCGACGCAATGGACATAAGCGTAGAAACAACAGTGACAACACCGAAGGCACGGCGGTCAACACCGGATTCAGTGGCTCTAAGTCCGGTCAGCGGAAGAAGCCATTTATGAGAAATAATCCGGGCCCGTCCAGTTTGGACCGCATACTAGATCGACCATGCCAAATCCATGGCACTCCTGACAAACCAGCCAATCATACCAACAGGGAATGTTGGGTTTTCAAACAGGCCGGCAAGTTAAATACCGAGAATAAGGAGAAAGGGTCACAAAGCGATGACGATGACGAGGAACCCCGACCACCAAACACAGGGGGACAGAAGAAATTTCCCCCAAGTCAAAACGGTGAACATGGGGATATGCCACCCATATCCCCAAGTAAGGATGGCAATTTTACCCATAGACATGGATACCCATGGATATCTGACCCGAATGGATAGGGTTTGGATATGCTTTTGTGCCCATGGGCGACTGATATGTCCATTTTGCATCATGCTTTTATATCAATATTTATAGCATTATGAGCTGTCATTACACATTATATCTCAATACTTATGGCTATTCTATCTTATTTTACAAGGTTTACCATGAAGAGGGGGAATGCGGGCAGCTGGAATTCTGGCTGGAAAAGGAACAAACATTGGAAACCTATTCTGCACAACTCCAAAAGTCCTGAAACTCCATGAAACAACTTTTTGGATTTATTAAGAATTTATGAGCGAAAGAAATAGGCCACGGGGCCCACACCCTGTCCAGGAGACAGGGGCGCCCCCCACCCCTGTAGGGCGCGGCCCCCTATCTCCTGGGCCCCCTGGTGGGCCTCCGGCGTCCATCTTCTGCTATATCATCACTTTTACCCTGAAAAAAATCATGGGCAAGCTTACGGGACGAAACTCCGCCGCCACGAGGTGGAACCTTGGCGGAATCAATCTAGGGCTCTGGCGGAGCTATTTTGCTGGGGACACTTCCCTCCGGGAGGGGGAAATCATCACCAACGTCATCACCAACAATCCTCTCATCAGGAGGGGGTCAATCTCCATCAACATCTTCACCAGCACCATCTCCTCTCAAAACCCTAGTTCATCTCTTGTATCCAATCTTGTATCAAAACCACAAATTGGTACCTGTGGGTTGCTAGTAGTGTTGATTACTCCTTGTAGTTGATGCTAATTGGTTTACTTGGTGGAAGATCATATGTTTAGATCCTTCATGCATATTATTACTCCTCTGATTATGAACATGAATATGCTTTGTGAGTAGTTACGTTTGTTCCTGAGGACATGGGTGAAGTCTTGCTATTAGTAGTCATGTGAATTTGGTATTCGTTCGATATTTTGATGAGATGTATGTTGTCTTTCCTCTAGTGGTGTTATGTGAACGTCGACTACATGACACTTCACCATTATTTGGGCCTAGAGGAAGGCATAGGGAAGTAATAAGTAGATGATGGGTTGCTAGAGTGACAGAAGCTTAAACCCTAGTTTATGCGTTGCTTCGTTAGGGGTTGATATGGACCCATATGTTTAATGTTGTGGTTAGGTTTACCTTAATACTCCTTTTTGTAGTTCTGGATGCTTGCAATAGGGGTTAATCATAAGTGGGATGCTTGTCCAAGTTAGGGAAGTACCCAAGTGCCGGTCCACCCACATATCAAATTATCAAAGTACCGAACGTGAATCTTACGAACGTGATGAAAACTAGCTTGGTGATAATTCCCAATGTATCCTCGGGAGCTCCTTATTCATTATTAGAATTTGTCCAGGGTTATCCTTTGCTACAAAAAGTATTGGGCCACCTTGCTGCACTTTATTTACTTTATTTACTTTTTGCTCGTTACTATTTATCTTATCACAAAACTATCTATCACCTACTATTTCAGTGCTTGCAGAGAAAACCTTACTGAAAATCGCTTATCATTTCCTTCTGTTCCTCGTTGGGTTCGACACTCTTACTTATTGAAAGGACTACGATAGATCCCCTAAACTTGTGGGTCATCAAGACTCTTTTCTGGCGCCGTTGCCGGGGAGTGTAGCGCTTTTGGTGTGTTGAACTTGGTAAGGAAACATTTATATAGTGTGCTAAAATTTTCTGTTACTTGTCACTATGGAAACTAATCCTTTGAGGGGCTTGTTTGGGGTATCTTCACCCCAACCAGAAGATCAAACAAATGCTCCTCAACCAACTGAACCTTATGAAAATATTCACTTTGAGATTCCTTCGGGTATGATAGAAAAACTGCTAGCTAATCCTTTTGTAGGAGACGGAACATTGCATCCCGACTTACACCTTATCTTTGTGATGAAGTTTGTGGATTATTTAAGCTTGCAGGTATCCCCGATGATGTTGTCAAAAGGAAGGTCTTCCCTTTATCTTTGAAGGGAGATGCAATGACATGGTATAGGCTATGTGATGATACGAGATTTTGGAATTATAAGCGACTTAAGTTGGAATTTCACCAGAAGTTCTATCCTATGCATCTTGTTCATCGTGATCGTAATTACATATATAATTTCTCGCCTCGCGAAGGAGAAAGCATCGCTCAAGCTTGGGGGAGGCTTAAGTCAATGTTATATTCATACCCCAATCATGAGCTCTCTTGGGAAATGATTATTCAGAATTTTTATGCTCGGCTTTCTCCTGATAATCACAACCTGCTCGATACTTCCTGTGCTGGTTCCTATATGCTAAAGACTATTGATTTCAACGGGACTTATTGGAAATAATTAAACGCAACTCTGAAGATTGGGGTTCCGACGATGGTAAGGAGTCAGTGTTGGGGAACGTTGCAGAAAATTAAAAAATTTCCTACGGTTTCACCAAGATCCATCTATGAGTTCATCTAAGCAACGAGTCAAGGGAGTGAGTTTGCATCTACATACCACTTGTAGATCGCGTACGGAAGCGTTCGAGGGAACGGTGATGATGGAGTCGTGCTCGCCGTGATTCAGATCACCGATGACCAAGTGCTGAACGGACAGCACCTCCGTGTTCAACACACGTACGGTACGGGCGACGTCTCCTCCTTCTTGATCCAGCAAGGGGGAAGGAGAGGTTGAGGAAGAAGGCTCCAGCAGCAGCACGACGGCGTGATGATGGTGGAGAGGCAGTGCTCCGACAGGGCTTCACCAAGCACACAACGGAGGAGGAGAGGTGTTGGGGAGGGGAGGGGCTGCGCCTTGGCTTGGGTAATCAGCCCTCCCCTCACCCCTCTATTTATAGGGGAAGGGGCAAGGGGGGCGGCCCCTCTAGATGGGATCTAGAGGGGGGGCGGCGGCCAGGGAGGGGGGACTTTCCCCCTAAGCAAGGGGGGCGCCCCCTCTAGGGTTCGCCCCCCCAACCCTAGGCGCATGGGCCCAAGGGGGGGCGCCCAGC
>NC_041385.1:589187997-589221504 GCF_002162155.2 Triticum dicoccoides | reverse complement strand
CCCGGTGGACCCCCGGAACCCTTCCGGTGGCCCCGGTACAATACCGATATGCCCCCGAAACCTTCCGGTGTCCGTATGACAACTTCCCATATATAAATCTTTACTTCCGGACCATTCCAGAACTCCTCGTGACATCCGGGATCCCATCCGGGACTCCGAACAACTTTCGGTAATCACATACAAGTCTTCCTAATAACCCTAGCGTCGCCGAACCTTAAGTGTGTAGACCCTACGGGTTCGGGATACATGCAGACATGACCGAGATGGCTCTCCGGTCAATAACCAACAGCGGGATCTGGATACCCATGTTGGCTCCCACATGCTCCTCGATGATGTCATCGGATGAACCACGATGTCGAGGATTCAATCAACCCTGTATGCAATTCCCTTTGTCAGACGGTATGTTACTTGCCCGAGACTCGATCGTCGGTATCCCAATACCTCGTTAGTCTCGTTACCGGCAAGTCATTTTACTCGTACCGTAATGTATGATCCCGTGACCAAACACTTGGTCACTTTGAGCTCATTATGATGATGCACTACCGAGTGGGCCCAGTGATACCTCTCCGTCATACGGAGTGACAAATCCCAGTCTCGATCCGTGTCAACCCAACAGACACTTTCGGAGATACCTGTAGTGCACCTTTATAGTCACCCAGTTACGTTGTGACGTTTGGTACACCCAAAGCACTCCTACGGTATCCGGGAGTTACACGATCTCATGGTCTAAGGAAGAGATACTTGACATTGGAAAAGCTCTAGCAAAACGAACTACACGATCTTGTGCTATGCTTAGGATTGGGTCTTGTCCATCACATCATTCTCCTAATGATGTGATCCCGTTGTCAATGACATCTAATGTCCATAGTCAGGAAACCATGACTATCTGTTGACCAACGAGCTAGTCAACTAGAGGCTCACTAGGGACTTGTTATGGTCTATGTATTCACACGTGTATTACGATTTCCGGATAATACAATTATAGCATGAATAAAAGACAATTATCATGAACAAGGAAATATAATAATAATCCTTTTATTATTGCCTCTGGGGCATATTTCCAACAGTCAGGTATGACACCTAAGTTCGATTGTGTTAAATCTTTTATGGATACCGATGCTTTCCATGGATTTAGCTCTAAGTATGGACTTGACTCTGAGATAGTAGCTACTTTTTGTGAAACTTTTGCTACTCACGTTGATCTCCCTAAAGAGAAGTGGTTTAAATATAATCCTCCTATTGAAGTGAAAGTAGTTGCACCTATTATAGTCGAAGAAAAGACTATTACATATAGTGATCCTATTATTCCTACTGCTTATGTCGAAAAACCTCCTTTTCCTGTTAGGATAAAAGATCATGTTAAAGCTTTGACTGTTGTTCGTAAGAGTAATACTAGGACCTATACACCTCCTAAGCAAATTAATGTTGAACCTAGTATTGCTATGATTAAAGATCTCTTAGACGAGGACTTAGATGGGCATGCTATCTCTTTCTTGGGTGAAACTGCTAATATTGCTAGACCCGATACTAAGACACGTAGACCTGTTGTAGGCACGCCTGTTATTTCTGTTAAAATAGGAGATCATTGTTATCATGGCTTATGTGATATGGGTGCTAGTGCTAATGCGATACCTTATGATCTTTATAAAGAAATTATGCACGATATTACACCTATTGAATTAGAAGACATTGATGTTACTATTAAGCTTGCTAATAGGGACACCATTAAACCTATTGGGATTGTTAGAGATGTTGAAGTCTTGTGTGGGAAGATTAAATACCCTGCTGATTTTCTTGTTCTTGGTTCCCCACAAGATGATTTTTGTCCCATTATTTTTGGTAGACCCTTCTTGAATACTGCTAGTGCTAAGATTAATTGTGAAAAGAATATTGTAACTGTTGGCATAGATGGTATGTCTCATGAGTTTAATTTCGCTAAGTTTAGTAGACAACCTCGTGAAAGGGAACCACCTAGTAAGGATGAAATTATTGGTCTTGCTTCCATTGTTGTTCCTCCAACTGATCCGTTAGAACAATATTTGTCAGACCATGAAAACGATATGTTTATGAAGGACAGGGAAGAAATAGATGAAGTGTTCCTTAAACAAGAACCTATGCTAAAACATAACCTTCCCGTTGAAATTCTTGGGGATCCCCCTCCACCCAAGGGTGATCCCGTGTTCGAACTCAAACCCTTACCTGATAATCTCAAGTATGCTTATCTTGATGAAAAAGAAATATATCCTGTTATTATTAGTGCTAACCTTTCAGAGAAAGAAGAAGAAAGATTATTGAAAACTCTGAAGAAGCACCGAGCTGCTATTGGATATACTCTGGACGATCTTAAGGGCATTAGTCCCACATTATGTCAACACAAAATTTCAGTGGAGAAAGATGCCAAACCAGTTAGAGATCCTCAAAAATGATTAAACCCCGAAATGAAGGAAGTGGTAAGAAAGGAGATTCTAAAACTCCTTGAGGCAGGTATTATTTATCCCATTGCTGATAGTGAATGGGTAAGCCCTATCCATTGTGTCCCTAAAAAGGGAGGTATTACCTTTGTTCCTAAAGATAAAGATGAATTGATCCCGCAAAGAATTATTATAGGCTATAAGATGGTAATTGATTTCCGTAAGTTAAATAAAGCTACTAAGAAAGATCATTACCCTTTACCTTTTATTGATCAAATGCTAGAAAGGCTATCCAAACACACACATTTTTGCTTTCTTGATGGTTATTCTAGCTTCTCTCAAATACCTGTGTCCGCGAAGGATCAATCTAAAACTACTTTTACTTGCCCTTTTGGTACTTTTGCTTATAGACGTATGCCTTTTCGTTTAGGTAATGCACCTGCTACCTTTCAAAGATGCATGATGGCTATATTTTCTGATTTTTGTGAAAAGATTTGTGAGGTATTCATGGATGACTTCTCCATCTATGGATCCTGTTTTGATGATTGTTTGAGCAACCTTGATCGAGTTTTGCAGAGATGAGAAGACACTAGTCTCGTCCTGAATTGGGAAAAGTGTCACTTTATGGTTAATGAAGGCATTGTCTTGGGCACAAGATCTCCGAGAGAGGTATTGAAGTTGATAAATCCAAAGTTGATGCTATTGAAAAGATGCCATGTCCCAAGGACATAAAAGGTATAAGAAGTTTCCTTGGTCATGCCGGCTTTTATATGAGGTTCATTAAGGACTTTTCTAAAATCTCTAGGCCTTTGGCTAATTTATTGCAAAAAGACATTCCTTTTGTCTTTGATGATGATTGTGTAGAAGCATTTGAAACACTTAAGAAAGCTTTGATCACTGCACCTATTGTTCAGCCACCTGATTGGAATTTACCTTTTGAAATTATGTGCGATGCTAGTGATTATGTTGTAGTTGTTGTTTTAGGGAAAAGAGTCGATAAGAAATTGAATGTTATCCAGTATGCTAGTAAGACTCTTGATACTGCCCAGAGAAATTATGTTACTACTGAAAAAGAGTTCTTAGTAGTTGTGTTTGCATGTGATAAGTTTAGACCTTATATTGTTGATTCCAAAGTTACTATTCACACTGATCATGCTGCTATTAAATATCTTATGGAAAAGAAAGATGCTAAGCCTAGACTCATTAGATGGGTTCTCTTGCTCCAAGAATTTGACTTGCATATTATTGATAGAAAGGGAGCTGAGAACCCCGTTGCGGACAACTTGTCTAGGTTAGAGAATGTTCTTGATGACCCACTGCCTATTAATGATAGTTTTCCTGATGAACAATTAGCGGTTGTCAATGCTTCTCGTACTGCTCCTTGGTATGCTGATTATGCTAATTACATTGTTGCTAAATATATACCGCCTAGTTTCACGTACCAGCAAAAGAAAAAGTTCTTTTATGATTTAAGACATTACTTCTAGGATGATCCACACCTTTATAAAGAAGGAGTAGATGGTATTATTAGATGTTGTGTGCCTGAGCATGAACATGAACAAATCCTACGCAAGTGTCACTCTGAATCCTATGGAGGACACCACGCTGGAGATAGAACTGCACACAAGGTACTACAATCTGGTTTTTATTGCCCTACTCTCTTCAAAGATGCTCGTAAGTTTGTCTTATCTTGTGATGAATGTCAAAGAATAGGTAACATTAGTAGACGTCAAGAAATGCCTATGAATTATTCTCTTGTTATCGAACCATTTGATGTTTGGGGCTTTGATTATATGGGACCTTTTCCTGCCTCCAATGGTCATACACATATTTTAGTTGCTGTTGATTACGTTACTAAGTGGGTAGAAGCTATTCCAACTAGTAGTGCTGATCATAACACTTCTATTAAAATGCTTAAAGAAGTTATTTTTCCGAGGTTTGGAGTCCCTAGATATCTTATGACTGATGGTGGTTCACACTTTATTCATGGTGCTTTCCGTAAGATGCTTGCTAAGTATGATGTCAATCATAGAATCGCATCTCCTTATCACCCGCAGTCTAGTGGTCAAGTAGAGTTGAGCAATAGAGAGCTCAAATTAATTTTGCAAAAGATTGTGAATAGATCTAGAAAGAATTGGTCCAGAAAACTTGATGATGCATTATGGGCCTATAGAGCTACATACAAAAATCCTATGGGTATGTCTCCATATAAGATGGTTTATGGAAAAGCATGTCATTTACCTCTTGAACTTGAACATAAAGCATATTGGGCTATTAAAGAGCTCAATTATGACTTCAAACTTGTTGGTGAGAAGAGGTTGTTTGATATTAGCTCACTTGATGAATGGAGAACCCAAGCATATGAGAATGCCAAGCTTTTCAAAGAAAAAGTCAAACGCTGGCATGATAAGAGGATACAAAAGCGTGAGTTTAACGTAGGAGATTATGTGTTATTATTCAACTCTCGTTTAAGATTTTTTGCAGGAAAACTTCTCTCAAAATGGGAAGGTCCCTACTTTATCGAGGAGGTCTATCGTTCTGGTGCTATAAAAATCAACAACTTCGAAGGCACAAATCCGAGGGTGGTTAACGGTCAAAGAATTAAACATTATATTTCAGGTAATCCTATCAATGTTGAAACTAATATTATTGAAACCATAACCCGTAAGGAATACATAAGAGACACTTTCCAGAACGTTCCAGACCCGAAAAGGCATAGGTACGTGGTACGGTAAGTAAACCGACTCCAAAACAACTCTAATGGCAATTTTTATCAGTTTTGGATTATTTAAGAATTTTAGGAAAGAAGTAGTCCGAAAGGGACACGAGGCTCCCACGAGAGAGGAGGCCGCGCCCCCCTGTAGGGCGCGCCCCCCTGTCTCATGGGCACCTCGTGTGCCTCCCGGACTCCATTTTCTTGTATGATACGTATTTTGGTCGGTAAAAATTCATTATATATATTCCCAAAGGTTTTGACCACCGTATCACGCAAATATCCTCTGTTTTCGTTTTGAGCTGTTTCTGTTTCAGATCTAGAGCATCATGTCGTCTCCAAGCGCTCCCAAGGACAAGTTTTTCAAGAGGGTTATCAACCCCTATCTCACGGAGGTGCTGCATCACCCTCAAACCATTGAGATGCATGAGGGGGTGCTGCACATCCGCGATGTGGAGGGACCAAGGCGTACCGGGAGCATGGAGACAAAGCTCAAAGCCATGGAGCAAGAAGTTTTCAAGTGTCAAGGGATGGTGGAGCGTGGACTTAACGCCAACCAGATGATGATCACGGAGTTCACCAACAACCACAAGCCGGATGCCAAAGTCATTGGGGAGACCATCTTCAAGCTTCAAGAGAAAATCGAGCACCTCCAAGCCCAGATTTATGACCTGCAAAACCAGAACTGTGAGTATGAATATAGATTCAAGCAAATGAGTTTGGCTGCAGATTTAAGGATCCCGGAGACTCGATCATCCTTTTATGATGGAGAGCCTATGACTTGGAAGACGGACGGCAAGCCTACATCATCAACAATTCCCACTTCACCACCTCCGAAGAAATAATCACTTGGGTATGGGCACTCCCCTTGGCAACTGCCAAGCTTGGGGGAGGTGCCCCGGTATCGTACCACCATCACACTCCTATCTTTACCGCTTTATTTAGTTCGATCCTTTTAGTAGTATCTTGATCTAGTAGATTGAAGTTTTGATATCAAGTAGTTTTGAGTTTTGCATTGTGATCTCTTTATGTAAGCGAGTCTGTGTGCTATCTATAATAAAGATTAGTGTTGAGTCAAGGGCTTTGCTCTGTTGCTATGATCTTGAGAAAGTAGAAAGAACAAAATAGTTCATATTGATCTTATGGATAGTGATAACTTCACACATAGAAAGTATGAGGCATAAAAATTGTTGAGAGTTGATGAACGTAGCCTTGGTCATCATTGCAATTAATAAGAAGTGATAAGGAAAGAGGGGTTCACATATAAATATATTATCTTAGACATCTTTTATGATTGTGAAGCACTCATTAAGTATGACATGCTAAAAGAGCTGATGTTGGACAAGGAAGACAATGTAATGGTTTATGTTTTCCGACATCTCAGTTAAAGTATATTGCCATTGACCTTCCGAACAGGTTGAGCTTGCCTTTCCCCCTCTTGCTAGCCAAATTTCTTGCACCAAGTAGAGACACTACTTGTGCTTCCAAATATCCTCAAACCCAGTTTTGCCATGAGAGTCCACCATACCTACCTATGGATTGAGTAAGATCCTTCAAGTAAGTTGTCATCGGTGCAAGCAATAAAAATTGCTCTCTAAATATGTATGACTTATTAGTGCAGAGAAAATAAGCTTTGTACGAACTTGTTGTGGAAGTAATAAAAGCGACGAATTGCATAATAAAGGTCCACATACAAGGGGCAATATAAAGTGACGTTCTTTTGCATTAAGATTTCGTGCATCAACCCTAAATGCGCATGACAACCTATGCTTCCCTCTGCGAAGGGCTTATCTTTTACTTTATGTGTTTACTTTATGCTTGAGTCAAGGTGATCCTCACCTTTCCCCTTTTTCATTTTATCCTTTGGCAAGCTCCTCGTGTTTGAAAGATCATGATACATATATCCAATTGGATGTAAGTTGGCATAGGCTATTATTGTTGACATCACCTAAAGGTGAATACGTTGGGAGGCAACACAATAAGCCCCTATCTTTCTCAGTGTCCGGCTGAAACTCTATAACCACAAGTATTGCGTGAGTGTTAGCAATTATGGGAGACTACGAGATAGTTGAGTATGTGAGATTGTTGAAAAGCTCTATTATTGACTCTTTCTGATGTTACGATAAATTGCAATTGCTTCAGTGACTGAGATTATAGTTTGTTAGTTCCCAGTGAAGTTTATGAACCATACTTGACATTGTGAATTGCTTATTACTTGAGCATAAGAAATCATATGACAAAATCTATATATGTTACTATTATTAGAATGATCATGATGCCCTCATGTCCATATTTCATTTTTATCGACACCTCTATCTCTAAACATGTGGACATATTTTTCGATTTCGGCTTCCACTTGAGGACAAGCGAGGTCTAAGCTTAGGGGAGTTGATACGTCCATTTTGCATCATGCTTTTATGTCAATATTTATTGCATTATGGGTTGTCATTACACATTATATCTCAATACTTATGGCTATTCTATCTTATTTTACAAGGTTTACCATGAAGAGGGGGAATGCCGACAGCTGGAATTCTGGCTGGAAAAGGAGCAAACATTGGAAACCTATTCTACACAACTCCAAAAGTCCTAAAACTCCACGAAACAAATTTTCGGATTTATTAAGAATTTATGAGCAAAAGAAATAGGACAGGGGGCCCACACCCTATCCAGGAGACAGCGGGGGGCGCCCCCCTGTAGGGCGCGGCCCCCTATCTCCTGGGGCCCCTGGTGGGCCTCTGGCGTCCATCTTCTGCTATATCATCACTTTTACCCTGAAAAAAATCATGGGCAAGCTTACGGGACAAAACTCCGCCGCCACGAGGCGGAACCTTGGCGGAATCAATCTAGGGCTCTGGGGGAGCTGTTCTGCCGGGGACACTTCCCTTCAGGAGGGGGAAATCATCACCAACATCATCACCAACGATCCTCTCATCAGGAGGGGGTCAATCTCCGTCAACATCTTCACCAGCACCATCTCCTCTCAAAACCCTAGTTCATCTCTTGTATCCAATCTTGTATCAAAACCACAAATTGGTACCTGTGGGTTGCTAGTAGTGTTGATTACTCCTTGTAGTTGATGCTAATTGGTTTACTTGGTGGAAGATCATATGTCCAGATCCTTCATGCATATTATTACTCCTCTGATTATGAACATGAATATTCGTTGTGAGTAGTTACGTTTGTTCCTGAGGACATGGGTGAAGTCTTGCTATTAGTAGTCATGTGAATTTGGTATTCGTTCGATATTTTGATGAGATGTATGTTGTCTTTCCTCTAGTGGTGTTATGTGAACGTCGACTACATGGCACTTCACCATTATTTGGGCCTAGAGGAAAGCATAGGAAAGTAATAAGTAGATGATGGGTTGCTAGAGTGACAGAAGCTTAAACCCTAGTTTATGCGTTGCTTCGTTAGGGGTTGATATGGACCCATATGTTTAGTGTTGTGGTTAGGTTTACCTTAATACTCCTTTTTATAGTTGCAGATGCTTGCAATAGGGGTTAATCATAAGTGGGATGCTTGTCCAAGTTAGGGCAGTACCCAAGTGCCAGTCCACCCACATATCAAATTATCAAAGTACCGAACGCGAATCTTAAGAACGTGATGAAAACTAGCTTGACGATAATTCCCAATGTGTCCTCGAGAGCTCCTTCTTCATTATTAGAATTTGTCCAGGCTTATCCTTTGCTACATAAAGGATTGGGCCACCTTGCTGCACTTTATTTACTTTTTGCTCGTTACTATTTATCTTATCACAAAACTATCTATCACCTACTATTTCAGTGCTTGCAGAGAAAACCTTACTGAAAACCGCTTATCATTTCCTTCTGCTCCTCGTTGGGTTCGACACTCTTACTTATTGAAAGGACTACGATAGATCCCCTACACTTGCGGGTCATCAGCGATGCCCAAACCCGACCCGATTACTCATGGGTAGGGCATGGATATAATCTTGTACCCGTGGATATACCCAAACCCGACCCGATAGTATGCATCAATGGGCAAAATTCTGCTATCCCGGCCCCACGGTCACATGTGCCACTGCAGTTTTACACTTTGTTATGTAAAACATGCAAAAGAAATTCCACAATCCCCACCGTGACTTTTATTAGTTGACATTCAATCCCCACTAATATACTCTAGCGCTCATTCCCTTATTTTTATCTCCTCGTTAAATGACTCGTCATTCTCATCTTTTAGAAAAAATATTAAATGATATTAGGTTGTTAGTGGACACCATAAGTTAATGTTTACAATAAGTGAAGCCTAACTTGCCACGAGGTAAAGAATGGAAGATCTTACATTAACATTGTCTTATGTCTTATTTATATGTCTTTAGAGGACGAATATCTAGTGGGTATGGATATCCATCGGGTTTGGACATGTACACAATTTTTCACCCATGGATTTTTTCATGGGCGGGCAAAGACTGTCTTCATGGATATGGATATGGATTTGATATTGTCAACCCAATCCAAACCCAACCCATTGCCATCCTTATCCCCAAGAGGGAGCGTAAGCATGCACTCAGGGACGTCTACGCGATGGAGCCAGTCGCCCCAAAGTTGAACCCATGGTCGTCCTGTCCGGTCACCTTCGATCGCAGGGACCATCCGACCAGTATCTATCATGGCGGTTCAACCGCACTGGTCCTCGACCCAATTATTGATGGATTCCACCTTACGCGAGTCCTCATGGATGGCGGCAGCAGCCTGAACCTGATCTATCAGGATACAGTGTGCAAAATGGGTATCGATCCCTCAAGGATCAAGCCCACAGAAACCACCTTTAAAGGTGTCATACCAGGTGTAGAGGCCTGCTATACGGGCTCAATCACACTAGAAGTGGTCTTCGGATCCCCGGATAATTTCTGAAGCGAAGAGTTGATCTTCGACATCGTCCCCTTCCATAGTGGCTATCATGCACTACTTGGACGAACGCATTTGCTCGCTTCAATGCGGTGCCGCACTACGCTTACTTCAAGCTCAAGATGCTCGTACCACGCGGTCTTATAACAGTCAATGGAAACACGAAACACTCCCTCCGTACCGAGGAGCACACCGCGGCCCTTGAAGCGGAAGTACAGAGCAGCCTTTTTTGGCAGAACTTCAATTCGGAAGTAAAGCTCCCAGACACTGTCAAGAGAGTCCGGACTACTCTGCAGTAGGACAGTCCAGCTCATCCAGAGCTTGACTAGCAATTTGGCCTCCGTCCCAGTCCCAAAAAAGGGTTGACATTTGTGTCGCGCGTACATAACTACGCACTTAAAATACCATGGGCATGGGCAGAGGCACAACTAGACCATGGTCCATAATGCGGCTCAACCGCCCCTGGATCCGTATACCTTCACTTTTTCTTTTTCATTTTAGGTTTTTCTCTTCTCGAGGCTTTTCTGATAACCTGATCATCAGACCTATCACGGGACGGATACACCAAGAAGGCAAGAAGCTTTGACGTACGAGGGAACCCCCAGGTGGTCTTTGCTAACGACCGTTTTACCTGTTTTACAAACCCGCACACAGCTCGCCCTTGGTCATGCCATGTCAAATGGCCTTATTTGCTTATCACATTACTTGTACAAATACGCCTTGACGTATTAATCAAATTACAATGGAAAATAATTTGCGGCTCAATATTTGCGGCGTCAACCTATTACTTGATTTTTCCTTTTCTTTATATTCTTATCTATTGCACCCGTACACTCTGGTATGCCTTAATTCGCCAGGGGCTTCATCATACCCCATAACACGGCAATAAAGTCCGAACACTTTTATAGTACAGTTCGGCACCCCGAACTTATAGCATTATATGCATCGGCTCCGAATCATGTCTTTGGTCAATAGTTGGGTTGCCCGGCTCCTGTGCTTACTACCTTACGTTCCGCTATATCGGCTAGGGTAGTAAAGGGAGAACTACTACGATTGTGTTCCGGTTCTTCTGGACGAGCACCTCAGTAGAGAAAGCCGAAAACTGACTGTCATGATGCAGCGAGAGCTGGTCAGATGTTCGAGAGGTTTCAAATCCTTAGAGATTTTCCCCGCATTAGGCAATGAGTCGGTTTTTATCCGATTAGGCGTGTATAGTGCCCCAAGCTCGGACCTCCGAACACTAGGGGCTGCGCCAAAATTTTTGTTGTCAAACTCCTATGGCTAAGTGAGGGTGATAAAGTCGTATAGTCCCATTGCCTTGTTCGTTGTGCTAAACACCTCCTTTAAGGACCAAAAATTGGAGTAAAGAGTGTTTAGATTTATCCCAAACACCTTTGTACTACCTATGTGGGGGCAGAAGCCAACGACTGGCCAACTCTCAGATTTAACAAAATGGCCGCACAGGAGGTAAAATTTTAAATAACAGACATTATATTAGATAACGGATTTGTTTCATATTACAGGACAGGATAAACATGAGTGTATTCATGGGAATATGATATCCTTAGCACATTGCTCCGCCACAAGGTGGGATCCCCCCAGGACACTGTCATAGTACAGCTCGGGTGTACGGTGCTCCTTGCCCGCGGGCGGTCCCTCGGTCATCAGCTTCATGGCGTCCATCTTCGCCCAGTGCATCTTGGCACGGGCGAAGGCCATTCGTGCGCCTTCAATGCAGACCGACCGCTTGATGGCATCCAGCCGAGGGCAGGCACTGACAAGCCGCTTCACTAGTCCAAAGTAGCTGCTGGGAATAGCTTCGGCAGGCCATAGCCGGATTATTAAATCCTTCATGGATAGCTCGGCCGCCCTATGCAACTCGACCAGCTGCTTTAGCTGATCGCTAAAGAGCACCAGATGATCTGGCGCAAGATATTGCGACCAGAACAATTTCTCCATAGAGCTCCCCTCTTCGGCTCGATAGAATTCTGCAGCATCTGACATGCTGCACGGCAGATCCACAAACGCCCCTGTAGAGCTCCAAATCCGGGTAAGTAAAAGGAACCTTTCCTTCACATATTTTCTCTGCATAATGAAAGCCTTACCCGCCGTAATCTTCTTGGCGGCCTTAATTTCCTGGAGGGTGCCTTGGGCTTTGGCCCGGGCATCGTGTGCGCTCTGACGGGCCTTAGCAAGTTCGAACTCTTGCTCCTTAAAATCGCGCTCCAAGGACTCGCACTTCTTGACGGCATCCTGGAGCTCTTGCTGGACCTCATTAACCCGACCCTCATGCTTTTCGCGTGCAGCCCGCTCCTTGGCCGCCTTGTCCTCGGCCTCGTCCAGCGCCTTCTTGAGGGCATCTACTTCGGTCATTGCACCTAATTAATACCATGGGACTTTAGCCAGCACGAACTATTCATCCTTCCTGAATATGTACAAGGTTACTACATACCTTTACTGTCCTCCAGCTGCTTCTTCACACGACCGAGCTCTTCCTCGGCATGCTCCAGATTTTGCTTAGGTCCGGAGACTTCCGCAGTATGAGAGGTCGCAGCTAACAGCAATGCTTGTTGGTTCATATAGACATTTCAGATTAGACTCCTACGAAAATTATTTGATCCTCTGTTCGACTTTTCTTTTCGAACATCGGACAGAGTATCAGGGGCTACTGTCTACATTGTGACATTATTTTACTTACCTCAAAGCCTGTTAGAAGGCTAGTGCAGGCTTCGGTCAGTCCGCTTTTCGCAGACTGGATCCTCTCAATCACCGTACCGATAAGGGTACGGTGTTCTTCGATGATGGAAGCGCCTCAAAGCGCTTCCAGCAAAGTGTCCGGCGCCTCTGGTTGGACAGAGGTCACTGGCGGGATAGGCACGCCCCCTTCCTTCGAGGGAGGCTGATTGCCTGATTTTGGAGCTGTATGGGTCTCCAGAATTACATTCGGATGAGGGCCGAATTGAATACGGCCCCCATCGTCAGTATCCATGGGGGGTCTGCTCCCCCATGTGTCCGGCAGCCGAGGCTTCACCCTCCAGCCCCTCCCTGATGGCCTCCAGATTCTCTCCCGGGCCAGGGATCCTTCAGGACGACGCCTCGGCGCCATCCAGGTCCTGGGGAGAGGTGGCCGATGGAAGGGTCCCACTGTCCATCGTGGCCGGATCCAGTGAGTCCTCCGAAGTAAGGACCGCTCTAGGTTGGACTGAGCTGGACTGCAAATTCATGATTCAACACATTAAAACAATGAAGTACAAAAGGACAGATACATGAATGTGTCCGGACACTTACGATTTGCCCAGGGGCTTCACCCTAGGCTCCGACTCCCCGCTGCTGTCAGTGGTTGCTGCAGAGCTGTCCAGAAGGGAAGCTTTCCCCTTCTTGGACGCCTCGGCCTCCAGATGCGTGGAGGTCATCCTCTTATTTCTCCCCCCTGCAGGGGGGAGTGTATTTCTTCTTCTTCCTCCTCTTCCTCGTCGTCTTCGGACGTCGCGTCCGAAGTGCCCTTGCGGCGGAGACCACCTCTGGTCCCCTTGGCCTTCTTCTTAGCCTTCTTCTCCATCACCTCATAAGGCGCCGGAAACAACATCTTCGTCAGGAGCGGAGTTTCTGGGCCTTCGGGCAGCGGAGCCGGACAGTTAATCCGCTCCGCTATCTCTGTCCAGTCCTGAAATAATTGACAGGGAGACTTAGATGCTTTCCTCAAATATGCAAGTAAAGAGTACACCTTGAAAACATTAAATAACTTACCAATTTAGCTGGGCGAGTTAGTCTATGCCCACGATCCTCGCTCGTGGGCGGTGGCGTCTCGCCGGCCTTGAAGAGCACCTTCCAGATATCTTCGTGTGTTGTGCCGAAGAGCTCTAGCAGCGTCTGGTGCTTGGCCGGATCTAACTCCCACAAATAGCAAGTCCGGCGTTGGCACGGAAGAATCCGGCGAACGAGCATAACCTGGATCACGTTGACGAGCTTGACTTTCTTGTTTATCATACTCTGGACGCGTGTATGGAGCGCGGTCAGCTCGTCCGAAGAGCCCCAGGTCAGGCCCTTCTCTTGCCAGGAGGTGAGTCGCATCGGGACTCCGGATCAGAATGCGGGGGCCGCCGCCCAATTGGTGTCGCGCGGCTCGGTGATGTAGAACCACCCCGACTGCCACCCTTTTACAGTCTCCACAAAGGAGCCTTCGGGCCAGGTGACATTGGGCATCTTGCCCACCATGGCGCCTCTGCACTCTGCTTGTTGGCCGCTCACCACCTTTGGCTTCACATTGAAGGTTTTCAGCCATAGCCCGAAGTGAGGTGGGATGCGGAGGAAGGCCTCACAGACGACAATAAATGCCGAGATATTGAGGATGGAATTGGGGGCCAAATCATGGAAGTCCAGCCCATAGTAGTACATCAGTCCGCGGACGAATGGATGGAGGGGGAATCCCAGCCCGCGGACGAAGTGTGTGAGGAACACCACCCTCTCCTGGGGCTCCAGGGTGGGGATGATATGTCCCTTGGCCGGAAGTCAGTGAGCGATTTCTGGGGCCAAGTACCCGGCCTCCCGGAGCTTCTTGATGTCCTTCTCCTTGATGGAGGAGGCCATCCACTTGCCTCCAGCTCCGGATCCGGACATGATTGGAGTGCTTTTTTGGGTGGAGAAGGCGAAAGCTTGGGCGCTGGAGCTCGAGAATGGATGGGCAGAGGAAGGAGAAGGCGTGGGTGAATAAGGATGAATCCTTATCCCTTTATAAAGGCAGTAAAAGTCATCTGCCTCCCCACTCGCCTTAAAACTCGCCTATTCCCCAAGGATCGTGCAGATGGCACGGTTGGGTTACCCATACCCGTATTGATGAGAATGTCGTGATAAGGGGACACGATCTCTGCTTTGACAAGACATGCCAATGAAACCGCACCTCGAAATACAGGGCGGCAGGCTAAAAATGGTTTGAATAATGACCGGGTAGTGGCGTGATATCACACTACAAAAAGTTGTCAGCGGATTGGACTCGTGAAAATATTATACTCTCTACGGTTGTGTGTGGGACTTGTTTTGCAGAGCCGGACGCGATTTTTGTGTTCGAAATCTACTTTGAAGTATTCGGAGAAGGAACCCGCCTTGCAATGCCGAAGAAAATCTGTGCACCGGACTCATCGTCATTGAAGCCTAGTTCAGGGGCTACTGAGGGAGTCCTGGACTAAGGTGTCCTCGGACAGCCGAACTATATACTTGGGCCGGACTGTTGGGCTATGAAGATACAAGATAGAAGACTTCTTCCCGTGTCCGGATGTGACTCTCCTTTGCGTGGATGGCAAGCTTGGTGATTCGGACATGTAGATTCCTTTCTCTGTAACCGACTTTGTGTAACCCTAGCCCCCTCCAGTGTCTATATAAACCAGACGATTTAGTTCGTAGGACAACAATCATAATCTCATAGGCTAGACTTCTAGGGTTTAGACATTACGATCTCGTGGTAGATCAACTCTTGTAATACTCATATTCATCAAGATCAATCAAGCAGGAAGTAGGGTATTACCTCCATAGAGAGGGCCCGAACCGGGTAAACATTGTGTCCCCCGCCTCCTGTTACCATTAGCCTTAGACGCACAGTTCGGGACCCCCTACCCGAGATCCGCCGGTTTTGACACCGACATTATCCTCGATGACAACAATACAATACGTTCCTTGTTGCCCCTACTGTCCCTGGGAAAGGACACCGCAAGATTGAACCCAAAGCTAAGCACTTCTCCCATTGCAAGAAAGATCAATCTAGTAGGCCAAACTAAACCGATAATTCTAAGAGACTTGCAAAGATATCAAATCATGCATATAAAAATTCAGAGAAGAACCAAATAATATTCATAGATAATCTTGATCATAAATCCACAATTCATCGGATCTCAGCAAACACACCGCAAAAGAATATTACATCGAATAAATATCTAAGAACATCGAGGAGAACATGGTATTGAGAATCAAAAAGAGAGAAGAAGTCATCTAGCTAATAACTATGGACCCGAAGGTTTGTCGTAAACTACTCACGCTTCATCGGAGAGGTAATGGTGTTGATGTAGAAGCCCTTCGTGATCGAATCCCCCTCCGGCAGGACACCAGAAAAGGTCCCTAGATGGGATCTCACGAGGACAGAAGGTTGCGGCGGTGGAAAAGTGGTTTCGTGGCTCCCCTCATGTTTTTAGCGTATAAGAGTATATATAGGTGAAGGAACTAGGTCAGGGGAGCCACGAGGGGCCCACAAGGGTGGGGGCGCGCCCTACCCCCTGGGCGCGCCCTCCTGTCTCGTGGCTTCCTCATTGCGTCTCCGACTTTATCTCCAAGTCTTCTGGTTTGCTTTCAGTCCAAGAAAGATTATCGTGAAGGTTTCATTCCGTTTGGACTCCGTTTGGTATTCTTTTTCTGCATAATTCTAAAATAGGCAAAAAAACAGAAACTGGCACTGGGCCCTCGGTTAATAGGTTAATCCCAAAAATAATATAAAATAGCATATTAATGCCCATTAAACATCCAAAACAGATAATATAATTGCATGGAACAATCAAAAATTATAGATACGTTGAAGACGTATCAATGGGCCGCTCCATTTGTGGGGCCTCATGACCCATGTTTTTTTCATATATTTTTTGCCTTTTCTTTTCTCATTTTTGTTTTTGTTTTTCCTTTAACTTAATTCAGGGTTTTCCAAAACTCCAAATTTCAAAAGGTTTTGAGTTATAAAAATTGTTCAAGAAAACATAAAATATTCGTGAATTCAAAAAATGTTTTGGAAATCATAAAATATCCGCAGATTAAAAAAATGTTGGTGATTTTAGAAAATGTTTGCATATTATAAAATAATTCACAATTTGAAAAATATATTCCAAAAATAAAAAAGGTCGTGATTTTAAAAAGTTATCATGTATTCCAAAAATATTCATGCATTTAAAAAATGTCCATCAAATTTTGGAAAATTTTCACAAAAATAAAAAAAAATGTGAATTTAAATTTTGTTCCCCAATTTGGAAAAAGTTCACCGATTCAAAAATATTCGCAAAGTCGAAAATTGTTCATGAATTCAAGAACTGTTCATGCACTCCACAAAATGTTCTTCTAAATAAAACAAACTTCTTGAATTGCCAAATTTGTTCACAAATTTCAAAATATGTTTGTCAATTCAAGAATTCGCTGATTCAACAGTTTCCATAACAATGTCGACGAATTCGAAAAATGTTCATGAATTTTAAAAAGTTTACATTTTCAAAAAATGTTCATGATTTAAAAAATATAAATTGAAAAAATGCTCAAGTTTATAACAAAATATTCACGAATTTGAGCGTTGTTCACAAAATGAAAATAATAAATAATAATATAAGGAAAAGAAAAAAACAAACAAGAAAAGGAAAAAAATGAATGAAAAAAAGAAAATTGAAAGGAAAAAGGGAAACCAAAAAAAAGTAAAATAATAAAAATATAAACCAGGCAAAAAATGGTTCATTTTCCTAAACCAGTGCATAGTAAACCGCTGATACGAGGTTTATGTAAACCAGTGGCTTAATGTTGATTTCCATATTATTTGAAATTATGCTCATAGAAATATTTAAAAATATCATGTGGGCTATTTTAGTAGTTCTCTATAAGATTGATCTAAATATCTCTAGAATTTGAGCGGCTAAGTCTTTTATGTCTAGGATTTAATTAGTTTTTTGAAAGTCTTCATATATCTGGCGTTGGGAGTAGTTCGTGATGAGATTATTTTTATACTTTTAAACATTTCCCTTGTTTGACACAATGGCTAGTGTGGCGTGCAGTCACAAGCTCATAGCTTTGGTATTTGCCACGTCAAATGCATTGTGATGACGTTGACATTGCGGCTATCATCAACGAGTGTGGAAAGAAAATAAGTGGCAACATGATGGGCCATCGGGTAAAAATAAAGGATGCTCATATGTCAGGTATTGAGCCATATTTTTTTGGCTAGGGCGTAATATTTTTGTCTTCAACTGCAACGCACGGGCATTGTTTGCTAGTGATCAATCAAAAGGCCAACAATTGCTGGATCTTTTAATAAAACGGCTTCTCACTCGCAACCAAACACGAGTTGAGGGTTACGCGCGGCTCGCATCTCCGCAAAGACGGCAGGTCATGCGGCCGTGTGCCGCCGGGCTACCACCACGTCCCGTGCGCCGCCCGCTTCTTCCTTGGCCCCGTCCTTCTTCGCTGGCTGCTCGTCTCTCGCGCGATCGTCAAATCTGGTCTGGCAGAGACGCCACCCGCACACTAAACAGTAAACACCCCAGCACAAAATGCGTCCCTGAGAGACAGCTCAGACGAAACCACCACCCGCTCCCCAACGCGCCGCAGGTCGCAAGGGAAAGCCGCCGCGGGAACCGCGGGGCCCGGGCCGGGGAAGGTGGGCGCGGCGGAGGAGACGGAAGCGGCGACGATAGCGAGTCGTCTCTCAGCGCCGGCGACGAGGACGAGTAAGCCTTCCCTGCCCCTGACCCTGACCCCTGCTCTCTTCTCCTCTGCTGGAACATGTAGGCTTGCCGCGCAAGGCGATCCGAACTCCTCGCCACTTCATGTCTCGTTCAGCCGTCGCTAGCTAGCTCTTTTCTGCTGCTGCTGTGACGCTGGCCTCCGGCGAGGAGATACATGAGACATGGCCGTCTAGCTGGTGAGCTCGGGGAAAGTGGTTGTATAGCGATGCTCGACGATTGCATCGCTCCAATCGTTCGTGTTTTGAATTTTTGATCTGTGGTCTTTGGGCGAGCTGACTATCCCCACGAGAGAAACGATTCTAACATAACCAGTGAGGTGTCTGCATGGTCTCGCCATCATGTGTGTTTCGCCGGCTGTGGTGAATGCCAGGAGCAGGATCACCCCTACCACTGTTGCCATGCTGTCATGGCGTAGCCGCCTGATTTCACATCTCCTACTTTCGTTGGCGTTCCTGCAGGATCGCTAACAGGGAGTGAGCACTGTTGAATGCAAGACCAGCTCTCATTACCTCGAGCCATTGGTTTGTTGATTACAAGGTTACAACCATTGCTTCGAGGAGCAGAAATGAGCAGGGGCATGCGAGTGCGGGGCACTCACCTGCCAAATTCTGTCGCCCGCTCGTTTTACCTCGTGATTCATGCCGTGGTTTAATCCGGCACGAGGGCACAGTAAATAAAATCTCTCAAAAGATTAAGTTTCAACGATGAAATTTACGTTTTTTTGCATCTAAAACTGCCAAGTTTCAACGAGTTTCAGAGATATATTTTCAAGCAATTTTACTGTTGGTTGTAGACACAAAATAGTTGATTTTTAACGGTCGCAGGTACTAAGTATCAACAATAATACTTAAGATATTCTTTAAAAGTCGTTAAAGTATATTCAAAATGAATCTTATTTAAAATTGTTGGCCACGAGAACACAAATACGAAAATAGAACTTAATTTGAATTTTTTGTTTAATAGATATAAAACTTTGAAAATCAAAAGCCAAAAAAAAGCGGACACCAGGGACATGTGTGCCTCCGCACTTGCATGTCACAAATCCTCTCCCTTTTAAAGAACTCTCAGTTCACTTCTCCTATAGGAATAATTTCTTCCTTTTTTTTAGCAAAAGTGGGGTTTCCCTCTGATTTCGTTTAGAGAAACCAGGCAGAAGAAACAACAAAGTTCAGGCCCTCAGCCCACGGAAGTCTCGCCAAATCCAACACCACTACACAAATCTCATACTAACATGATCACATAGCACACTACCCAGGCTCCAAGCTCACACAGATGTGAGACTAGACCTCACAAACGAAATGCAGACAAAAAATAACCAGCTACTACTACTATTCGGACCAGACGGAAAAGAAGAACTCCCAACACAGCAGAGAGAGCTTCCATAGAGATCGCCCAACTAGACTTCTAGTCTTGGAACGCCAAACCTCCACCCTTGAGAAGCCCGATAGATTTCACTTGCTACTTGTTCTATTAACCTTGCCCCCAGCATCAGAAGTTTTCCCTTGGGTCCTTTATCTGCAACCCAGCCCAGTCCAAAATCCAGTTGCACATCAGTTTAATCAAACCTAAAGGATCATTCTTTTTTCCTATCAAAATGATATAATCACGACATCTCCAAACTGCCCAAAGCAAAGCTGAAGTGCCTACCAGAACCAATTTTTTTAATCATTTTTAGGGAAGCTATTTATCCATCTCCCAAAACAATCATTAAGATCAGCAGGAATCAGTCTCATATGAAAAGAACATCTAATTAAGTTCCAAACGAGTTGAGGAATAGAGCAAGAGAAGGAAAGATGATCAATGGTCTCATCTTTTCCACAAAATACACAGTTTTTGTCCCCTTTCCATCCCCTCTTTAAAAGATTATCTCTGGTCAATATACTTTTTCTGTTCAGCAGCCACAAGAAAATTTTGATTTTCGCTAGGACTTTGGACTTCCACAAAAAATTCTGAGGAAAACCACAATTAATTTTGATCAAATGAAGATATAAGGATTTAACAGAAAATTTTATGTCTGCAGTGAGCATCCACATAGATTTATCCTTGCCCCCATGCACCAGAAATTCCTCACATCTGCTTTTAATACTAGCCCACAGATCTATTGGTTCACCATACAAGGATTTTTCAAAGGAAAATTTACTCCATCCTTTGTTAATAGCATCATCAACAAAGATGCTAGGATTATTATTAATGAAATAGATAGAAGGATAAGCATCTTTCAAAGGTTTTACCTACCCACCAGCCCTCCCAGAACCTAGTGTTTTTGCCGTCCCCTAAACGCTTTTTGACATGTTGGTAAAATGTATCCTTCTCTTTGAGAAGATTGGACCAAAATTGAGAGTCCCCAGCTTTATGTACAATCCAAGAAATACATTTTTTTGCATATTTATCAGTAAGAATTTTGTGCCACATACCTTCCCCGCTTTCCAATATCCATAGCCATTTAGCAAATAGGGCTTTGTTAAAGACTTCTAGATTCAAAACCCCCAAGCACCCTTGCTGTTTTGGCATACAGCAAGTTTTCTAGTTCACCAGATGATACTTCTTCTTATCTCCATCGGCTTGCCAAACCAATCTAGCTCTATAAAAGTCTTTTTTTTCCTAACTCTAACCGGGAGAGTGTAAAAGGACATCATGAAAATTGGAATGTTAGTCAGACAAGATTGAACAAATGTGGCTCTCCCGGCTATGTTGAGCAGTCTCCCCTGCCAATAAGCACACCTCTTCTCAATTTTCTCAGTCATAATTTTCCACAATTTATTTCTAATTCTAACATCAGAAACAGGATGTCCCAAATATTTCAAAGGGACTGGACCCAATTCACAAGTAAAGATTTCCTGATACAATGTAGCTTTCTTGGTAGCTTCCCCAAAAAGGAAAATCTCACTCTTATGGAAATTAATACTAAGGCCAGACATTTGCTCAAAGGATGTTAAGATAAACTTAAGATTCATGGCACTATCCTCATCATCTTGCAGCAAGAAAATGGTATCATCAGCATATTGGAGCATGTTAACCCCATTTTCATGATAGTCAGTTAACACAACTTTAATAAATCCTTCTGTTCTAGCTTTATCTAAAATAATTGCAAGAGCATTAACATCAAGATCAAATAATAGAGGAGATAGGGAATCCCCTGCCTCAACCCCTTGTATGTTTTGAAAAAGGGCCAATTTCATCATTAACTTTGATCCCCACTTGTCCTCCTCTCGTGGTGTGCATCACCCAGTCACACCACTTATCAGGGAAGTTTTTAAGTTTGAGCATTTTGTGTACAAAAGGTCGTTTGATTTCATCATAGGCTTTTTCAAAATCCACCTTAAACAACATTACATTTTGTTTTTTCACATGTATAGTGTTTAGAGCTTCATGTAGAATCACCACACCTTCCAAAATATATATACCTTTCACAAAGGCAGTTTTGATAGGAGATATAATTGGATTGGCCACTTTACTAAGCCTATTCATCAGGACCTTGGTAATTATTTTGAAACTAACATTCAGTAAACATATGGGTCTGAATTTTCAAATTTGCTTAACATCTTTTGTTTTTGGGACCAAACTAGTAATCCCATAATTAATTCTAGCAAGATCCACTCTACCAACATGGAAATTATCAAGCAAAGCCTTGAGATCCCATTTTATTATATCCCAAAACTGTTGATAGAAATCCACTGGAAACCCATCCAGGCATGGCTTTTGTTTTTCCATAGAGAAAATTACTGAATGCAATTCTTCCATGGAAAAAGGTCTCGGTAGGTGGCTTCCTGAGAGGAAATGGTTTCAACATTCTGAATGTTAAGATCAATGGAAGAGGAGTCATCATTTCCAAATAGTCTTTTATAAAAATCAATGATATATTTTAGAAGGTTTTACTCTCCCTCGACCACTCCCTCCTCTTGTTCCAGAGATAAAATCGTATTTTTTTCTCCTCCTACGATTGAACTTAACATGGTAGTATCTAGTATTAGAATCACCCTCTTTAATTTCTCGGTCCATGTATCTCTTGAGCCATTTTACTTCTTCTTGTTTAAGAAGTTCATTTAATTGTCTTCTCAATTCTTTTTGTTTTTCTCTGTCATGGGCAATCAACCCAATGTTCTCAGCACACTTGTCTATCTCATTCAGTTGATCTAATAACTCCCTTTTCTTTATATAGGTAGCATTAGCATTCAACACCCATCCTCTGATTTTTTGTCTTAACAATCTCATTTTTTTGCAAAATATATCCAAACTAGATCCCACACAAGTTATGTTCCAATGTTTCTCAACAAATTCTTTAAACCTCTCCATCAGCATCCAGGTGAGTACCAGTATCAAGAATTAGTGGGGTATGATCAGAAATTTCCCTTTCTAATGCATAAACCAATGCAAGGGGGTATTTATCTTCCCAATTAGGGCAGACTAATACTCTATCTAATTTCTCAAAGGTAAGGACAGGCAAATTATTAGCCCATGTAAATTTTCTACCATTTAGAAAGGGAGCTCTCTAAGCCCAGCATGCTCAATGATTGCATTAAAAATGAAGCTCCAATGATCCGTGTCTCCAAGTTTATTTTTCTCAAAACTATTCCTAATGATGTTAAAATCCCCTCCAATCACACATGGCAGGGGGTTATCCTGGTAAATACTAGATGGTTCAGATAGGAAGGAAGCTTTACCATCAGTCCGAGCATCACCATACATTGTCACTATATTCCAGTGAAATTTATCTATTTTGTCAAACAAAAGCAACCTAACACAATAAATTCCCTTTTCTACATGAACAATGTCAAAGAGTTATTATTAACACCAACCAAAATGCCACCATATTTGCCTCTCGGAGCAATCCATTCCCAAATGAGGTTTTTCCTAGCAGATAAATTGTGAAGCTCATTAGGAGAGAAATCAATTTTAATTGTTTCTTGGAGGCCAATAAAATCTAACTTCTTATCTATAATGCTTTCCCTAACGAATCTTTTCTTAACATCCTGCCCAATCTCCCTAACATTCCAAAACATACCTATCATGTTTTTTGTTTCTTAATTTCTTAGCTCCCCCAATGGAGATAGTGTGCTTGATCCCACTATTAGATGGTGAGCCACCTCTCTTTTTTTTGTTGCTATAATTTTTTTTCTTTAAATGATCATAATAATCCATTTCCATCTCTGTATCAGTGTGGTCCTAGTCAAAACATAATTCCTCTAATGCAGCATCTCCAGTATCAAAGGACCTAGAGAGCTATTCTCTTTCTCCTTATTATTGGCCAAGTTTTGTAGAGAGTATATATCTCTTCTAGCTTGTTCCCTATTGGCAATCACATCTAGGTTTTGATTCATCGTCTCAATAGAACAACTAAGATCAACCCCAGGCCTATTAGACATTTCAAGCAAAGAAATTTTCTTAGAAGAAACTGTTTCATTCTTACCATAGTTGCCCTTTCCAACAGCCCTTACTTTAGACAGGTCTTCAATCTTGGCGTCCTTCTTGTCTAAGTTTCTATCACTTCTTCTAGTAGGCCCTCCATTTTCCTTTTCCTTGTCCACCTCTTCTTTCTGAGTGATTCCCAACTTGGTCCCAAAAGACTCCACTGAATCCTGACTTGCATCATAATCCATAGGCTCTACATAAGCATCATTCACCCCAGTTGTGTTTAGACGGATCTCATTGAGAGTGTTTTTCTCACTATAGTCCTCTATCTCCAAGTCCCTTTCTTCTATTTGATCTAACTTTTCCATACATCTATCAATCATTTCTTGCTGCTTGGAAGTCATCTCAGTCAGCTTGCTTTTATCCTTATCCCAGACTATATTCTTTTTCTCTTCCATAGATCTCCATGCCTCCTGTATGGTCGTCCCCTCTTCCACCTCTTGAAATTTCAATATGACTCTTTCCAAACCAGCTTACCCCTTTTTCCTTCTTTCATCTCACTCACATAATTATTCTAAACTTCCAGCAGCTCCTCACCCCTTTTCTTTAATTCCTCAAATTGTTTCAGACCTAGACTCCCTAGAGTAATGTTTTCCTTGTTACTTTTAGCATCACTTTCATTAGTTCTGAGTTTTTTTCCTCATATCATCACCCACATCATTTTGCTCCTCCATCAAAGTGTGTTTCCTATTCTCATCATACCACCCATGCTCAACAACTTCCTCAAGTCCAGGATAGATTTTGTAGATCATCAAACCTTTATCAGTTACTTCAGTATAAACATGTATCTTCCCAAAGTCCTTCACACCCACTTTGGCTCTAATTTTTTCCTGGTAAATAGTGCGCATATCAATCTCCAACACTGGCCCAAGAATAGCAGCAACTTCACACATCCCAAAAAATGTCTGAAGCACTCAGGCAGTTTTTCAAATCTGACCAATAGAGAATGTGGTTTGCCCACTGCCTAAGTGCCATAAGTCTAACTTTCCGCATTTATGATAGCTTTGGTTCCTAGAAAATTAAAATCACCAAACTTTTGCAACTCAATCAGTCTACCTTATTGGGAAACCTCGTCAGATAGACACTTTTTCCTTGCTTCTTACATCTCCATTGCCAGTTTTAGTTGAGCATATAGTTAAAACCCTCCAAAAACTAAGTTTGATTGATGTCACCAGAAACAATTCTAATGATTACCATTGGTTTTGGCTGCTCAATGTTTAACACCTCCTTATAGTTTTAAACTAGCAACATTCCAAGCCCTCTAGCAGCATACCCAACAAATTTAGGCACAAGCTTCATTTGCCTCAACCATGCACATTCTTCAGTAATGTGAGAGTTCTTCCCACAGACAATGCAGTTTCCCAGATTGCAGTCTCTAGTGACATGCCTGGGGTCTTTGCATTTATTGCAGCCAGGTCTGAAATTTCCCCCCGTTTTACCAACATCTGCTCCATCTCTTGGCAAGTTTATGTTAGTTTGCCCTCCACTATTCTGCATAATCCTATTCTCACTTCGAGAACCTGGGTCATTTCCCGTACGTGAACCATTTGCCCCTTGCATCACCATCTTACTCTTGTTGATCTCCTCAGCCCTCTCATTCTCTTGCTTGTAATTCTGGTTTCCCCCAATAGTAATCCCTACCCCCTGATTATTTTGAGCGATCTGGGCCAGCACTGACACAAATTGTTGTTGTTGTTGTTGAATCGGATCCAGGCCGGGTGAGGGGAAAATAAGATTCCCCCCACTCCCACCCCATTTTGCTTCCCAATCCATCCACCTTCTCTTGCACAGAAGTTGGTCCTCCCAATCCATTAGCACATGCCGCCCTCTGACTACTGCTGCTCCCTCCCCCCTACAAATTTCTCTCTACATAGCTCTCTCTTGGTCCAAATCTCTCCTCTCTTCTTGCATCAAACTGCCACAAATTGTTGAAGCGATGAACCTCCTCCTCTTTTTTACGCTACTGAAAATTGTCTCTCCCCCCTCTATTAAATCTCCCTGTACCACGGCCTCCACCATTGCCCCTGTACATCTCCACCTCTCTCTCTTCTGTGGCTGGAGGCGGGCAGGGAAACCCTAGCT
This sequence comes from Triticum dicoccoides, assembly GCF_002162155.2. Taxonomy (NCBI): domain Eukaryota; kingdom Viridiplantae; phylum Streptophyta; class Magnoliopsida; order Poales; family Poaceae; genus Triticum; species Triticum dicoccoides. Next base: position 589,195,544 of record NC_041385.1, on the reverse strand, counting down.
AGTTCTCCAAAAGGGTCACACTCCCCTCCCGGCAGAGGGAGATGGGAGGTATTTATCTCGTCAAAGGCCCTAGAAGGCGTATTCCAAGAATACGTCTCTGAGTATATCCTATTTCCCCTCTTCCCCATCATAGTAATATCTAACTTATCAACATTAGAGGGGACCAAGCAACCCGAACTAGAATTGCTTTGCCCATATCTCTTTCTATCTCCGAAGACAAACTTTCTTTTGGTGATGTTAACATAACAACTATCAAACACCATTTTCTCTAGAACTACATCATAACCACACCATACATCTAGGATTTTAGAAAATTGTTTTCCTTCATTTTCTCACAAATCAATTCACCAATGACAAAATTTTCAGAGAATATTTTTTCGATAAAACCTTTCATCAAAGGGAGCATGAATATTCTCTGATTCATTAGTAAGAGTAAATCCCTTATGCCATTTAATTGATTGCTCTCATTGCAGGTCTAATTTTGACTGGAGAGGGAAAATATTTACCAGAGTCAATATTTGTACCTGAAAGCTCCGATGAGAACCCAACCTCCTCATTAGATTCATCCTCGGCCAGCAACCAAAATCAACTACCAGCCGTAGACGCCCCTACTCCATTGCCATGGAGCAAGCGAGGCTGAGCAGGCATGCAAAGCATTGAGGGCACCCGGGATACCTCCTAGGGAGGGATTCCACTATGTTGACCTTCTTCTTCTCTTGGGTGGCAACATCACCTCATACTCATGCTGATCATCTGCTCCCTCTCCACCCTCCATTTCCGAATCTGGCTCGATCACCACATGTCCCACATTTGTCCCCAGTGGAGGGACGGGAAGCGCCATGACCTCCCCCACCATCGTCTTCGATGGCCCCGCTGGAGCGTCGCGGCGAGATATGAACGATCTCCACTTCCTTACCTGTTTGGGATCATCGGAGGCACCTTCCTCCATCGCCCACAACAACATCCTCAGAGATCCCACCGCTCGCCCATCGGGAGACAGGCGGAGGTCCTCCTCCTCAGTAAGCATGCGGAATGCCCTCGTCTTCGCTGCTTGCATATCCTCCCTGTCCACGAATCGGAGAGGATCTCTCGCATCCACTCCATCTTCAGGGTGTCCTCACTGGCAATCTCCATCATCCTAGACTCTAGCTTCAGCTTCTAGTTCACCATTGAACCCTAGCCATGAGTTTGATTTGTTAAAGGAGGGGAGGGGGAATTGGGGTCATCGAGCAGCGAGGGGATGGAGAATGGAGCCTTAATCCCTCGCTCGGCATTAATAGCACACCCTCCATGGCGATCTGCATCCCCACGCTCCTCGAACCTCGTGATGTGTCGCACCGCCCCTGCAGCTGCCCGACCAGTGGTACGTGACAGGGAAAAAAATTGTGTACCTTCTCCAATCCCCTCTCACCCTCTCTCAATGCCCGATCATCGACACACATGCATCGATTGTCGAGGAGCACCACCCGCCGTGCTCTGGCTCGCTGGACTAGGGTCCCTAGCCGGAAAACGAGAAGAGCTGGAGACCAGGTGCACCACCCACTGCTAATCGCGTGGGGGCGACACTGACTCGGTTTCCGTGGGTGTCATTTGGTCCGCTGTGGGTGAGAGTGAGAGAGTGATGGCAAAGGTCTCGCAGAATCACATGCTCCTGCCAATAGTTAATAGTTTCTTCCTAAGAATCCATAAGTTATTTTATTTTCTTACGAATAGCCACTTATCCCCATGCAGCTCTATCTATCATGAATTGTATATGTAGTTTCAAATTCGTTTTTGAAGCTTTTTTTTGCTGTATTTTTTTAGCTTCAAGTTCTTATTTTAAGAAAACAAGACTCTAAGATACCAATCAGGAAATATAAATTAGCAACTACTCCCTTTGTTCCTAAATATAAACCTTTTTAGAGATTTCAATGTGAACTACATACGGAGCAAAATGAGCGAATCTACACTCTAAACCACGCTTATGTACATCTGCATGTAGTCCATACAAATTTCAATTGACTTGTCGTGCATTTTTTTCCACGAGCTTATTTAATGACTTGACGGGTTGTGGTGTGAAACTACTGCATGAGCCTAGAAAATCTCTGACCTCACCATCACCATAGTTCACCACAGGATAGATAGTTCGGGAGTTTCACTGTCGTGATCAGTAGAGTCAAGCGCCTTCCGGCGTCAGACGGGGTTAGAACCAAATTCTAAGGCCTAGCTAAACCCTATCGATGCTAAACCCTACTGATATTATATTTTTTTTGTCACTGGCAAGCGACATTACGTAGAATAATAGAACCATAAACAGTAGCATGCCCTAAACATACATACCATGTCGGAGCTAATTCCGACAGATCCCTTGGTAGCGTATTTCGGCGTGATGATTACAGTTTACCCAGGTTCAGGCCCTCCTTACAGGGTAATTAAAACCCTACCTGCTCGTGTATATAGCATTTGGGGTGTACAAAGTATAGGTATAACCGAGAGATTCTAATATGTTTTGTCGACTAGCTCGGCCCTAATTTATATAGCATACCAATGCCCTAGGGTTACACAACCTAATTGGTCATGTTTGTGGAGGGAAGTCCTCCATGGATCCAGCTTCCTTGTCTTGAACGGCAAGACTTTCAGAGTCTTCCTTCTTCAAGGCCCATAAGCTGGCATGATGGCCAAAGAACCGACCTTGGGGGCCTTGGTCCGGCCTACATGGGCCGGCAACCGACAAGGTGAGGCCGACTGAGCTGGATAGTTGACACTAGATGTGTGCGTAGGGAGGTCGTTTCGATCTTAGTTTGAGGTTCTGTTCGAGGTTCCGTCTGGGGTTTAGTGTGAGAACGTCCAGAAGAGTTGTCTGAGGGACCGTCTAAGGTGTTGTTCGAGGGAGATAATCATCGTGGTTGGGAGGTTGTAAAGTCCTAGCTGCGGGGATATGCATCAATGATCTTCACAAACTCTCCTTCGCTGCACTACGAGTTGGTAATGATCAGATCAAGCCTTGTTTGCATCTTCATAGTGGTCCTAGGCATGTCCGTAGTTCGGATTTTTTTTTGTTTTCTATTGTGTTTTGCTACAACCACATCCCATTTCACGGCGGTGTGCGCCTTGATTCTCGTGAGCAGTAACGGCATGCTCCTTGATTCCCGTGCATATTGAGCACTGTTATGGGATACAGAGAGATTGTCTGACACGTGGTGAGGATCACCTGATGTCCTTCCTCCCCTCATTTGTCCATTAAGAGGGGATGGACGGAGATATATATATATAGAGAGAGAGAGAGAGGGAGAGTGAGTGAGTGAGAGAGAGAGAGAGAGAGCTTTTACGCGCCTCCTCTGCTTCTTCTTCTTCCTCACACTGCTGCTCGTTTTCTGATGCACTTTGTTCTCCACTGCCCGTTGCTCTACCGCACCACCGCAACAATGATCAAAATTCAACAAAGGCACAAAAGCTTATAAGAGGGCCCAACTTGGGTCAATATAACTATATTCAATACATATCTAATGTCTGATCAAAATAATCAATAATTTAAACTAAAAACAAAAGCTCTTAAGTGTAAAAGCAGTGAAGCAGGGCATATTCCAGGAGTTTGGCTCAAGGACATTGGTCTTTGCATTCCAGATCCAATATGCTCTCTTGTGCAACACTTTTTCGATGATGAAGGGTCTGTCCTATAGCAGCGAAAACTTGTGCAACCACTTCCTGTCCTGTATCAAACAATGAATGAAGTCGTCGACGTAGAAGGCTCGGCCTTTGACTTCACGCGCTTGATAGCAATGAAGTTGCTACTAGTAGATAGCCAACCTAGGGTTACACGACCTAGTCGGCTATATCGGTGGAGGGGAGTCCTCCATGGATGTGTCTTCCTTGACTTGAATGACAAGGCTTCCAGAGGCTTCCTTCTTCAAGGCCCATGGGTTGGCATGATGTCCCATGGGCTGGCAACCAACAAGGTGAGGCACCCCTAGGTTGTAACACCGTCATAATCTAAACATAAAAAATACTTTAGTGCGAAGGCCGATAACACTCAGAAGCTCACTGTGTTGGAGATGAACTCTGATGAAGGCCTTGATGGAGGTTGGCGACATTCTCCTCCGTGGATGGTGTGGCCCGCCGGATCTACCATGACGTCAGCTCGGTTGGTCGAAGGCTTGGGTCGATGACGAAGCCTGACGGTTCTGCCACGTCGTCGGCCTATTTCATGGAATGCCTCGATTGATAGCGGTCCCGGTGAATACGCCTCAAGATCTAGCGTGCTTGGGGAGGCTAATTGGTGGTGGTGGTGCTAAGGTTTCACCGTGGATCAGGAGCGAAAGTGAAGGGAAGGAAAATGAAGAGGGACGAAGGAGAATTCAGAAGAAAGAAAAGAAAAATTGTTGCAACCCAATGTAATAGCAAACCAAAGGCGGTTTAGACTGCGAAACCGTCTGCGCTCGTCAGAAGTTAGAGGTTGTTTCAGAATACCAACCATCTCAAAATTTTCCTACAGGCGGTTTTGCTATATTAACCACCTCCAAAACTTTTGATAAGAAATAAACGCCTCCAAGGAGGTATTACGAGAAGCTTAAATGCTTTGTGCCAAAACCGCCTTCGAGTGACGCCTCTATTGCTCATTTCTATACAAGTGATAACCTTCCAATTATCCTTTTTTCATAAGCTTGGCAGCCTAGAGGAACCTCCAAGTATTGTTTTGGCATTTCAACAATGTTTTCACTCTTATAAAAATTAGGCCCCCAAGTTGAACATATATTCAATATAGAGCAACAATTCAAAATAAGCGTTATATCAGGATCATGAGGCACCCAAATGGATTCATATGTCCGCCCCACTGTCAACAAGATGGTGAGCTAGCCTTTCAAAAAGTCATTCTTTTGTGCCTCTAACACCATCTTATACACATATTTCACAACCAAATTAAATTAGGATGGTGACATGGGGTCACCTTGTCTGACACCCTTATGGTTCTAGAAACATGGGCACTTTTCATTATTAAGTTTTACACAAGGAATATTGTTTAATAGAATCTATTAATAAAGACGCACCACGGTTCACTGAAAACCACTGCTATTTGGCAGTTCAATAGGAAATTAGATTCTCGTTTGCTTCATCACAAGCTTTTCTAGAGCCTAACTTGAGGATAAACCCTACTTGGTTTTTTCTGTGAGTGTCATGCATCACCTCAGGATGAAAAATAATCATAACCATGATATTTTTAGACTTAATAGAGACATTCTTCTCCATAGATAGTCATAGTCTTGGATACTAGATGTATGTGCAGTTAAGGAACACATGCATGTTTGAATTGTTGAATATTATCAACACCAGACACTTTAAGAAGAGTGATGATGGCATAGTTCGGTTTATGGACATCGCTGATCTCCTCATAGAACTCCTAAAAGCTTCTAAGACAACATCATTTATCTTGTTGCAATGAGACATGAAAATCAAGCAGAAACAAATGGAGCCGAGCGTTGGCACATTTATTCCGTTTTTTTAGTGCAAGCAGAAATAAATAGAAAAATCTCAAAAATAAATACAAACTTAACAGTGTGAGAAGAAAGTTAACTGAATACTGCACATACACGTGATACATAGCGAAAAGCTCATCAGAACTGAAAACATCTTGAACGATAACAATGGAATGAACAAATCCAAATGTTAATTGAGTATAAATATTATGATATATCATGGATATGCAATAAGATACACTATAATGCATAAAATTCTCATTTTGGGAACACAATTAATAATGTACAATGTTTAGAAGGAACGGGATGACGAGGAGGACACGTGTTATTCTGTAGATAAGTATCCGTTTCCGTTTCCATATTTTCCCTCTATCTCGTATTTTCCGGAAACGGATGGAGAGTTCCAGCTCCACTTTCATTCCTAATTTTAGTGGTGTTGATATAAATTAGATAGATAACTCAGAAGGACAAGAGTTCTATTAATTAATCTCCATGGGAAAATGAAATATTTTTTAAATTTCTTTCAAACTAAAGGATCTGATAAGAACAACAATATCCTCAGCAATCTTCAAGAGACATAAAAACAAGTTACCGTCAACTAGGCCAAAAAGAATCTTATGCAAGGTTGTACCATGAGCATTTAGGTTAAGCTAGTTAGCAAAGGGCTCAGGCCTGATAGTCACAATCTTGGATATCTAGATGTATATGCATTTAAAGAAAAAAGAATGTCTGAATTGGTGAATCTTATCAACACCAGACACTTTAAGAAGAGTGATGATGACATAGTTCTCTATATGCACATTGGTCTTCTCATATAACTCTAAAAGCTTCTAAGGCATCATCATTTATCTTGTTGTAATGAGAGATGAAAATTGAGTAGAAACAAATGGAAAATAAATTATTGTTTAAATTTCCTTCGAAGTAAGGTATCTGATAAGAGAAACAATATTCTCATCAATCTTTAAGAGACATAGAAATGAGTTACTATCAACCAGGCCAAAAAGAATCTTATGCAAGTTTATACCATGAGCACTTAGGTTAAGCTTGTTACCAGAAGGCTCAAGCCTGATAGTCAAAACCTTGGATATCTTGATGTATATGCAGTTAAGTAAACATGCATGTCTGAATTGTTGAACCTTATCAACACCAGACACTTTAAGAGGAGTGATGATGGCATAGTGTTGTCTATGCACATCACCAATCTCCTCATAGAAATCCTAAAAGCTTCTAAGACCTCATTATTTATCTTGTTGTTGCAACGAGAGATAAAATCGAGCAAAAACAAACAGAGCCGAATGTTGGCACATTTATTTCCGTATTTTTAGTGGAAGCGGAAATAATACAAAATCTCAAAATAAATACAAATGTAGATGGCGACAGGAGCAAATATACTGAATACCGCATGGACCCATGATACATAGCGAAATCTCGTCAGAACTGAAAACCTCTTGAACGATAAAGAAAATACAATTGAATGAACAAATCAAAATGCTAATATGAGCATAAATATTACGATATACCATGAATATACAAATAAGATGTACTGCTATGCATAAAATTCTCATCTAGGAACATAATTAATAAGGTACAATGCTTGGGAAGAACAGGGTGACGATGATGACACATGTTGTTTTGGTGATAAGTATTTGTTCCCGTTTCCATATTTTCGCTCGTATTTTCTGGAAACGGGCGGAGAATTTAGCTCGCTTTCATCCCTAATTTTAGTGGTGTTGGCAGAAATTAGATAGATAACTCAGAAGGACAATAGTCTAATTAATCTCCATGAAAAATGACTTATTTTTCAAATTTCCTTCAAAGTCAGGGATCTGCTAAGAAAAACGATATCCTCGCCAATCTTCAAGAGACATAAGAAAACAAATACCCTGTCTCATTGCAGAGTGCTTACAAAGAAAAAATAAACCAGATTTTTTGAAGCATTGTGCTTATTTGTAGTGTGGGTGCTTATAAACTTATGTAAGCACCTAGCATTATATTCATTCTGTAAAGAAATATAAGAGCATTTAGATAATTAAAGTAGTGATCTAAACGCTCTTAGCGGAGGGAGTTCATGGTCTTAGGACCCCTAAATGGCAATGT
>NC_041385.1:589173955-589187763 GCF_002162155.2 Triticum dicoccoides | reverse complement strand
ACACACACACGTATGTAAAACCCTACACAAATTATTTGTTAGGCTGCACCTGAAACCCTAGAAGAATTCGCAACCAGGTCTTGCCGTTGATAAACTGGAGCTACACTACACAAGTTCTCAACGGTGCATCGAAGTGCAGAACTCCTCATTCACGAGGTGATGCCCGAGGACTAGCCGGATCTCCGCAAAGACGGCAGGGCACGCCGCCGTGTGCCGCCGGGCTACCACGTCCGTGCAGTGCGCCGCCCGCTTCTTCCTTTGGCCCCTTCCTCGCTCGCTGATCGTCAAATCTGGCCAGGCAGAGAGACGCCACACGCACACTAAACACAGCACAAAAAATGCGCCCCCGGCCTGGTTGACAGACGAGAGCCCCCTGACCCTCCTCGCCTTTCCTTCCTTCCTTCCTCTCCCTGCCGCAGTTCCACCCACCTCTTTGCGCTCCCTGTCCTCCCTCTCCACGAAACCACCACCCGCTCCCCCGACGCCCCGCGGGCCGCGAGGGAAAAGCCGCGGCGAGAACCGCGGGGCGGGGGCCGGAATGCCCGCCGACAAGCGCCCGCTCCCGCCGCCCGCCTCTGGCGACGATGGCTCCCACGGGCACGCCGCGGCCCGCCACGCCGCCGCCAGCCGCGGCCGGGGCGGGGCCTCGCATGGGCCGTCGGAAGGCGGGCCCGCCGCGCGTCAGGCGAGGGCGCCGCCGGGGGAGCCGCACTACGGCGGTGAGACGAACGGCACCGCCGGTATCTCTGTCGCTCGATGCCCACGCGCATCGCGTTCGGCGCCGCGGGCTGTGCGTATCTCTAAGGGGTCTCGTCCGTGGTTGATTGGTTCCGCAGATCCCGACGCGGAGGGCGGGCGCGGCGGAGGGTACGGGAGCGGCGACGATAGCGACTCGTCTCTCAGCGCCGACGACGATGACGACGGCGACGCCGAGTAAGCCTTCCCTGCCCCTGACCCCTGCTCTCTTCTCCTCTGCTGGGCCATCTAGCCGTGCCCGTCAAGGCGATCCGAACTCGTCGCCGCTTCATCTCTCGTGCAGCCGTCCGCTAGGCGCTAGCCATCCTCCGGTGCTGCTGCTGCGACGCTCTCCTCCGGCGAGGAGATAGACACGGCCCGTCTAGCTGGTCAGCTCAGCGAAAGTGGTGGTATTTTATACATCCGCGATGCTCGACGATTGCATCGCTCCAATTGCTCGTGTTCCGCTCTGTTGTCTTTGGGCTAGCTGACTATCGCCACGAGATAGTCGATCCTTGCATAAACAGTGAGGCCTCGGGCATCATGATGGTGTGCATGCTTTCGCCACGAGGACACCATAGCGCCGGCCGCGAATGCCAGGGACAGCATTGTTCCATGACCACTGCTGTCATCCTGTCATGGCGTAGACGCTGATTGCACATCGATCTCCTGCTTGTCGTTGCCGTTCCTGAATGCAAGACCAGTTCTCGTTACTCCAAGTCACTGATTTGTTGATTACGATGTTATTGCTACTAGTATTATTTTGAGCTCCCAGTTCATGACTTCTGCTAGGAATAGTTTCTTTATTTCTGAGAATCCATACCTTATTCTCTTTTCTTACGATCGAATAGCCAGTTAGTTAGCTACTCCTTTCCCTCTGCAGCTCTATCCACCATGAATTATATATGTGGTTTCGAGTTCTTATTTTAAGAAATCAAGACTGTAAGGCACCAATCAGGTGGTGACAATTCGCAACTAGAAAAACCAATGCATATCGTTGTCACTTCACTTGTCGCGCACTTTGACACCAGCTTAATGGCCTGACGGGTTGCAGTCTTCTTGAGCCCAGAAAATCTCTGACCTCACTATCACGATAGTTCACCACAGGATAGATAAAACTTGTGAGTTTCAATGCCGTGCGGAGTAGATTCAATCGCAATGCCTTGCAGTGTAGGATGACCCGCTAGCTGTCTTTTATGGTCCTCTTATACCTAGATTAGACGTGTTTCTTCCGTCCCATGCTGATGGATCCTTTTTCATTTAGGAATTAGCTAGGAGGAAACGTTTTGTGTCTCCAGTGTTGGTAGGATTTTCCGATAGAATAGAAGTTGCTTGCTTCCATCTGTATAAATTTGGTTCTACGAGTATACTGCATGATGTGCTGAACTAGAAGCCACACTGCGTCTTGTTATTTCACCGCGTAGATTTATTATCCACTGGCTAGTGCTCGATCGCTCTAACTGTCTCCTGTAGCTAACTGGGGCGACTTGTTTCCTCTGCATTATAGATCGAAGTTTGACAGCACCCTGTTGCCGGCTTCCGAGTTATGGCAAACATAAGCTAAACTCTATTGCTCTGTCTCCTGTTGGATGCCTTTTCTCCATTTGCTCTACGAATTGAAGGACAGAGATCAGTTTTCCCGGCGGGTGATCTAAGTTCAGCTTGTTTGATTCCCGCCGATCGGCAAAGAGGCTTGTTTGGCCGAGCGGCGGCAGGCGAGGAGGCGGTACGGCACCAGGCGCGGGAAGGGTGCGGCGGCTGTGCGCGGTGCGCCGGCCGGCCTCGGCGGCAGAGCCTCCAAGGGCTATGCCGTATGCGCCGGCGGCACAGCCGGCTGCGCAAAATCGACTACGGTAATATGGCTACGATGGGTAGCAGTAGCTCGGGAAGCTGATTGCCGACGAGTCTTCTAGCTATGTCAGGAACGCGGGCCCTTACACCAAATCGAGCGGCATGGAATGGAAGTACGGCTGCCCGCCGCTTTGTCCCCACGCAGGTGCTACAGGCGGAGGAAGAGGAGCCCAGCAGAAGCACGGCAGGCGAGGCGGCGTGCATGTCCTTGGCGTCGCTCGCTGCCGGCCTCGCCCCTGGTCTCCCGCGCGCTTCCCCAGGCCAAACAGGCAGACCGCGGTGGAGGCGACCCGAGCAGCAGGCCCCACACGCCACACGCCACACGCAGGACGCCGGGCTCCCTCCCCCTCCACGACCGAGCACAACGCGAACACGCATCCATCCATCCATCCGGTTCCTTATTTATTTTCCGGTCCTCCTCTCTCTTTCTCCGCCCTCCCGTCCCGCACCCACCTGGCCTGGCCTGGCCACCTCCCTCCTCCCTTCCAGTCGTCCCGTCCTCCCCGTCGACCGCCACATCCCCCGCCCCTCCCCCGAACGCCTCGCGAGGGCGGCCCCCGCCGCGCCGCCGGGATCCGCGGCCCGGGATCCTACGCCGGAATGCCCGCGCAGAAGCGCCAGCTCCCCTTGCCATCGTCCTCCAAACCCCGCGACCACGTCGAGGCCAACGGGGCGGACGCTCCCTCGGCCGGCGCCGCCGGCGGGGGAGGAGGAGGGCTCCATCCGACGCCGGCCGGAGGCGCCGCCAATCGGGCGACCGACCCGCAGCCGCTGCGCGCAGGCGGTGAGCTTAACCGCATCCGGGCCCCTCGTATCGTATCTGGCTGGCAGGCAGGCGGGCTGCCGCGTTCTGTTCTGCTGCATGCCCCCGTGTGAATATGGCTAAGAAGCGTTCGTGTTCTGTTTCGTATGGGTTTGGCAGATTCGGGCGCGATGAGCGGCGGCGGCGGCGCGTACAGCGACACCGAGTCGTCGGAGAGCGACGGCGACATGGACGAGTGAGTCTTCCTTCCTCCCCCGGGGTCTCTCCGGCCCTGTCCGGCCTTCCGGTCTCGTGGATCCCGTCTGGCTGTCTACGCGATTTATCTTTTGGCGTGCTCGCGCTGCCATGCTTGATGCTCTAGTCCTAGCCCCCTCATCGCATCCTGTTCCCACCCACCCACGCCGGTCAATCTGCGACGTTTCTGCCGGAACTGGTGGTCTCAGATAGTCTGTTAGACTCTCAGAGCGGCGAATATCGTTGCTTCTTCGTTCGGTGATCAGGCCATCGTGCATCGCTACCCTATCTATGCAAGCATATGTTTTCCAACTAACAGTCTTCCTTCCTGTTTCTGCGAGCTATGCATCCGACCTCTTCGATGGTATGCATGCTTCGATCATATTGCACGCCACGCCATGCCCGTGAGCCCGTGACGGAGATTCCTTGGAATAGTATTCGGTCTCAGTCCCACTTGTCTAAGCTACCAGTGCTGCATTGTTATGCCTGGACTGGAGTCACCGGCTAACCACTTGCATCTGAACTGCTCTGTTTGTCTCGTGGTTTTTTTTGTACGTTACAAAGATCCGCAGCTTCGTTGCTCTTATCTTGCGGCTATATGTTGATAATTTGGCATAGCTTGTCAACTTCTAGTTGAAATTGTCCGTTAAGCTGTCCTAGACGATTTTCGTTGATGTCACCTTACTATCTTGTTAGCTGTTCTAACATTATTTTTTTATAGCAGCTTAGGTCTGTGTTCTAAGTTCTAATTTTGTTTCCTGTGTACAGACTCCTCTTTTCCTTATGATTTTCCCTATTAGTTCCATGCACATAGCACTTTGTTACAAATGCATATCATGCTCTTCAACCAGCAGTCCTATTGAAAATACACATGCTATGGAAATTTATATGGAGCAGCGTTGTAGATCAGAATTGGTCTCAAGACCATATCTATTATTCTTTATGTCAGATATCGTACGTTACTAGATTTGTTGCTACTGCTTTATGTTGAACTATTTAAAAAAATATCAGGATCATTTTGGTTGATAGATGCTATAAAAGACTTGATGTTTCACACAGCTGGAACCTTACATGAACTACTTTTTTCTACTCAGGTTTGTGCTCGTGAAATTAGCAGAAATCCGAAAAGAAGTCCAGTGCCCAATCTGTTTAGGTATATATACCTGTTGTCATTTTGATTAGAGGATGGATTCCATTTTTCTCTACATGTGTCACTTTCTGTCACATGAAGATATGACAGATGAAAAGTCTGATTCTTTAATTTGCAGGCATTATCCGGAAGACAAGAACGGTTATGGAATGTTTGCACCGATTCTGCAGGGATTGCATTGATAAATCTATGAGGCTAGGGTATGCTGCCAAACATCATTTGTCTACAAGCTTGTCACGTTATCAATATTGACACTGTGAAATTCACAGTCTAATTTTGTTTTAAAAATCATAAAATAAACCATTCCTCGTTTGACAGTACAAACTTATTTTGCAGAAATAATGAGTGTCCAGCATGCCGTACTCATTGTGCAAGTCGACGTTCTTTGAGGGATGATCCTAATTATGATGCACTTATTGCAACCTTGTATCCAGATATTGATAAGTATGAGGAAGAGGTGCTGTCTATGTTACATCGTCAACATTTTTTTTTTCTTATTTAGCCCCATTTAGCTCTTCTTTTGGTGTTCTCATATACTTGAGGCTTCAGGAACTTGCTTTCGGTGAAGAGGAGAGGACTCGGAATAAGAAGGTAAGTTTATCTGCTGGGTAATAACTAATAGCTACAGCACTGTGTTTCACATCTTCTCATGCAGTATTTATCTTCCTTCTCATTTTTATTTTATCATCGATATCACTTTTTTGATGGAAGATTCAAGCAACCATCGAGGAGATGATTCGAAAGCAGTCGGAGGCCCTCGGTAAGAAGCGTCCTACGGCAAAAGCTACTGCCAGTGCTTTTGCAAGGAAGTACAGGAGAAATGTGCGTACCCGTGGGAGAGGTAGAACGGTTGCTCGTGATATTGCCCCTACTGGCTCTGATGATGAGGATAGAGAAGAAGAAAATGCTAATGTTGAGAGCAAAGAGTCGCCTTCTCCTGATAACCAGTCTCCAGATTTAAGGCAGAGAAGAGGTAGAAAAAGGCCTGCACCAACACCTTCTCCTGCTAGAACCATTGCCAGTAGTGACCACGGATCTGAGGAGAATGACGAAGTAGTATCTCTAAAAGAAGGTTTCACCACCTCTCCATTGCGGGGTGAGATGCTCGCATGGGGAAAAAATGGCACAAGAAGCCAAACTCGGTACAACAATGCTGGTGGAACAAACGGCAGGCTGGGGAAGGGTGGGCGTTTCGCGAAGTTGGTGGACCACCTCCGTGCAACTGATGAAAACAAGGAGGTACAATAGAACCGCATGCGCAATTATATAAATTCCACATTATTTTTCCTGGGCATAAATTTTGGCATTTATAATCAAGAAATTACTGAAAAACTGAAAGCTGTTGCAAAAGGGACACTTCAAAGAGGGACAAAAGTAAAACTTTCCTGAGCATGCCCCATGTGGTCATGCATAAATAGTGATGCTGGCCTTTTCTGCATAGTATGAGCATTCCTCTGCAATTTCCTCTCCTATTTCTCTTGTTCTAGTAGTTCCGCTCATGTAGATCTGCATTAAACTGTTTCACATTATTTTTCTTGTTTTATAAAAAATAAAATATTCTTGCAGTTCAACTTGTATCTTGTTCTTCTTCCTCTTGATGGACAAACAACGCCTAACTTGGAAAAGCCCTATCTAAGTTGTCGACCAAGGGTGTCCATTCGACATCTTCTACAGGTGATTGTTTGCAAGCCTCTCTCAGTTTTAAACTTTTGGGCAGCTTTGGTCCATGTAGTTAAAAATCAAATAACCAAAAGCGTTTCGTGTTTTCAGTTCATTGCTCTTCAGTTGTCTCGGCAAGTTGAAGAACTTGAGATGTATATAAGGGTGGACCTCCACAATAGAAGTGTTGCAGTGAAGGACTCTGGTTCTGCTGAGACAAAACTGTCTCTCTTTGATGGCTTGGAAAGATTGAGGGAAGACAAGCTTCTGTTGGACCTTCACCCTTCATTTGCCTCTGGTAATGGTGATCTGGTAAGAACCAACCTTGAAATGAGTTTAGCTGTCATTTATTTGCTCATTGTTGTGCCATCTTGTAACCTTGCATTTTTTCCCTTCAATTGCTGCTTGACAGGAATTGATATATGCTCTGAAACGCCAAGGCTAGATATCTATTTTGTGGCGGCCTTTTATCATTGTTATCAGTTTGTGGATCACAGCTGGTTTTATGGTGCATATCAGGTCTTCATCGGGATACCGGTGTGTGTATAAAGGATTCCATGTGCAAAATGGCGAAATTGCTTTTTCTCATGAGTTCTTGTTTAGACTGATCGACTGTCTTTGTAACATATATAGATGTTTATGGTGTTAATACTAGTGAATTGAATTGAAAGTGTTAGTTTTAAATTGGTAAAGTAAGATGTCTCCTTTTAGTTCATTTATATACCAGTTGCTGGGATCATGGAAAATTGGGAGCTAAAGTGGTCAAGAAATTATTTGTTGTTTTCATGTTCATGCTTTTTTTTTGCGGGGTTCATGCTCTTATTTCTGGATCATATATCCTCTGTTTGACATTTCGCTTCTACACGCAATTACAATTGTGACCGGTCAAATAAAAAGACCATGCAGCACTAAAAAAAACATGCGCGATGTAAATTTGTGAGAGAGGCTCATCATTTATGATTTTTCACAAGTACTCTCTTTAAAGTTAGTACAAAGTTGAGTCATCTATTTTGGAACAGAGGGAGTAGTATGTGTTATGGAGTAGGTACCTCAACTATTGGCCTCACTGGGCAAGCATTCGGCATTCCTGTTACTTTGTTTTATTGTTGTTGCTGTTAGACGTCTCCTTGTGCTCACTTTGGGTTTATTATACGCAACCTTTCTTTATATTTCTGCAAGAGGCTGTTTTCAGGATTTGAACCAAGGCAACAGCTTTACTACTGCGCCAAGGCTTCCCTTCTCGAAGAAATGTCAGTGTGATAATCTATGTCATAATCTTGGATATCAAACATTCTCGAAGAAATATCAGTGTGATAATCTATGAACACAAATCGAAAGTGTTGAAAAGATCTGGTCATAATGAATCATACCCACTTCCAATCCCAAAGGGTTTTTAAACCTTATGGTAAAGGTCCATACAAGCCTAGAGGCGGGGGAGGAAAACACTAGACGGTCTTCGGCATCATACTTTAGTGCCTAGAAGTGCTCACATCTGCAGCGGCATGAATCACCTCGTCACATTTGTAGTGAACATGTTGAGTGAGTTACCATGCAGATCTTACTAAATACTCCCTCCGTCCCAAAATAAATGTCTAAACTTTGTACTAATTTTAGTACAAATTTGTACTAAGCTCAAGACATTTATTTTGAAACGAAGGGAATAGCATTAGGAAGGCATGAAGAATATTGCTTCGATATCAACCACTCTATTGAACGAATAAAAATAATTAGCCATAGTGGGATGTGCAGTCACATCCATGACTTGTTTATATTGAGACCACACACTTGAAGAGTACATATATAGGGAGGAACTACATATTCCCTTAAAATACTAAAACATAATGTAGTATCCACAAAGGGGAGATCACACTGTATAGAGAGCATCACCAGGATGTGGATAACTCATGAGAATTACATACCACATGTGAGAATCGGGTCGCTTGATGTCCAAAAGGCACCAAAAATTATCCAGCTATGTAATAAAGTATACGTTACACATGTCCAGAATATGCGAAGTCGCTTCAAGAAGCGGGTTGATCCAGAATTCTGCCATGATCATGAATTGCAAGTGGATGAACATTGAAAAGGACTACATACTAAGTGATGTAATAATCTACACATCTATTCACTAATTGATCTATTCAGTAAGTCACTCCTACTATCACACTCGAAGATGTGCTCAAGGGATTTGAACGAGAAGACTTAAAGAATTGTGGTACTCAGAGAGAGAAACTTCATATGACGGTCAGATTGTACAATTTTGTCTTGTTTGAGTTGTACTAAAGTTTATAAATGAAGGTATTTAACGAGGCAATTGGTGCAATACCCTTTATCTATTTATTTTTCATGGAAGAGTTTTGAGAGTTTTACTGGGGCTTAGACATATTATGAGTAACAGTCCAAGGGGGGCGTTAGAAAACTGACCCCATAAGCGGGCTTTCCCTTTATCAAGTCCATATATAAAAAGGGTAGGTTTACAATTGTACACACCTATTCTATCTGTAGATACTGAATAATAGAAACGAGACTGACACTCTACATCTTGTGTCTATTTTGTGTTTTCCTTCTACTTTTCGCACTTACGTTTGTTCCACCGTAGTCTCAACACATTTTTACTCTTTTCTCCTAGAGTAAAGGGCATTTTTAGTTCCTCAACTTATGCAAAGTGTGGCTTTGGATCTCATAGTAAAGCTCACATCTCACTGAGAGAATATCACTGTCTCTCTCTCGGTGTAATTTTCGGCAATAATATTCATGGGATAGCGTACGCATAGAGAATCCAGATGGGTGCACACGAGATAGTATTTACCCAGGTTCAGGCCCTCATGGGGGAGAATAAAACCCTACTCATGTTTGATTGTATGATTATTGATGGTTGTCTCATATGAGATCTAGGGTTTGTGCGTGAGCACTGAGTATTCATCCTGCCAATCGGGAGGGCCCTACCTTCCCTTATATATGTGGATGAGGGGTAGGGTTACATGGTCCCAAGTCGGTTTACATGGACTACTAAATATACATATCTTGTAGGCCAAGTAGATGATGCACCCTAGTATATGTGGTGGGCTCTGAGTTGTGGTCCTGGACCGGCTCGTGGCGGTTGGTCCGAGTCTTCCCTCTATGCTATATCTCGGGGCATTGCATTGTCAGTAGCCCTGGAGCTTCTGACCGGCTCGAGGAGTTGGGTGGAGGTCTTCATTGACTTCTTGATTTTTTTGACATCATTAGTTGCCACTGAGGGTCCGATGAGTAGGGTGGAGGGTCTTCATTGGCACCATTAGTAGCCCTGGAGCCTTCGACCAATCGAGTATAATGAAACGACACTACTTTCACCCTCATGTCGCTAAGTTAATGACGTTGCTTCAGCGACGGGAGTGATATAATCCCCAAGTGCAGGGAACTGTCGTAGCACTTACTAGTGTGGAGGTGAAAATATGATGTGTCGATATCCCAGAGGAGCTAAAGGTAGGAATCTTATTCTCTCGGGCTCTATCTATCACCGATACAAGCTTTGGTACACCAAGCGTTTACTTTACCTAGACTCTTTAATAAAAGATAAGTGCAAGTATAAAAGAGGTAATATGCAAGAGTATAAGGTGCAAGTAAATAAAGGTTAGGTACTGAAATTCAATCATCTTTATGGAGCATGACTTGGCAAAAGCGAGAAATATGAAGCTGGTGTTATGCTTATTTGAACAATTGACAGGGTTGAAGATTAACTTTCATAAAAGCGAGTTGTTCTGCTTTGGTAGAGCCAAGGAGGAACAAGAGGCTTATAGGCAATTGTTTGGATGTGAACTAGGGGCTTTACCTTTTACGTACCTAGGTATACCCATTCACCATCGTAAGCTACAAACAGAGAATGGAAGTGCATCGAGGATCGGTTTGAGAAGCAACTGAGTTGTTGGAAGGGCAAACTCATATCATATGGAGGCCGATTGATTCTTATTAATTCGGTGCTCACGAGTATGCCAATGTTTCTCTTATCTTTCTTTGAAGTCCTAATTGGGGTTAGGAAAAGGCTGGACTTCTATCGATCCTGATTCTTCTGGCAAAGTGATGAACTAAAGAGAAAGTACCGACTCGCCAAATGGGATATCATCTGTCGACCAAAGGACCAAGGGGGGCCTTGGTATTGAGAATCTTGAAGTCAAGAACAAATGTCTTCTCAGTAAGTGGCTGTATAAGTTATTAGTTGAGACTGAGGCAACGTGGGCGCAGATTCTCCGTAGTAAGTATCTGCAGTCCAAGACTTTGTCCCAGGTGACAGTGAGACCACTGACTCGCCGTTTTGGAAGGGGCTTATGAGAGTCAAAGCCGCTTTCTTTAATAGAACAAAGTTTATTGTCGGTAGTGGCAATAACACTCGTTTCTGGGAGGATACTTGGCTTGATGAAATGTCGTTGGCGCTCCAGTATCCGTCCCTGTATCGTATTGTTCAATGACGTGATGCTCTTGTTGCAACGATTATGCATTCCATTCCCCTTAATATTCAGTTTCGGAGGGTACTTGTTGGCGACCGGTGGGAAGCATGGCTTCATTTGGTGAGTAGACTGATGGAGGTTCAGCTAGCTCATCAGCCCGATCGATTGTGTTGGAACTTACTAGGCTTGAAGAATTCACAGTCAAGTCGATGTATATCGATGTCATTAACTCTAGTGTTATTCCTAGTTCCAAACATGTTTGGAAAGTCAAAGTTCCTTTGAAGATTAAAGTGTTTATGTAATTTGTGCATAAACAAGTTATTTTAACAAAGGATAACTTGGTTAAGCGCAACTGGACAGGATCTACTAGGTGTAGTTTCTGTGATCGGGACGAGACTATCAAGCACCTTTTCTTTGATTGCCCGTTGGCGAGAGTTTTGTGGCGCACCGTGCAAATTGCCTTTAACATTACTCCTCCAAATTCGGTCAGTACGTTATTTGGAACGTGGCTTGTTGGGATAGAGTCCGAAACAGCTAGACACATTCGGGTAGGAGTATGTGCGTTGTTGTGGGTAATTTGGAACTGCAGAAATGATTTGGCTTTTAACAGAACAACAACAATACATTTTTGCAGGTTTTATTCCGAGCTACTACGCTGATCCGTATGTGGTCCTTACCCATTCCGACGGAGGCCAGGGAGCGTTTGGTTACTGGATCTGTCCGGTGGGAGACGGTAGCGCGGGATATCTTCAACTGGTTTGGATGACGGTCATGTAATAGGATAGGCGATTAGTTTACCTATCTTTATTATGCCAGCCGGTTGTGGCTTTTGGGCCTTCTGTTTTTGGCATTGAGGCTCTTTTGTGAGCTTGCCATTTTTATTGTTCGCAGACTATAAGACCTTGTTGAACCTCTTTTTATTTATAAATGTGGTCGCATGCATCGTTCTGATGCAGAGGCCGGGGCGTCCCCCCTTTTCGAAAAAAAGGTACTGAAATTCAAAGTTGCAATAAAGAAAGAGAGAGAGAGAGAGAGTGAAAGTAATGGTGATAGGCATTACAGAATTGTCCGTAGGCCATTGGTTATGA
Organism: Triticum dicoccoides; assembly: GCF_002162155.2. Classification (NCBI taxonomy): domain Eukaryota; kingdom Viridiplantae; phylum Streptophyta; class Magnoliopsida; order Poales; family Poaceae; genus Triticum; species Triticum dicoccoides. The sequence goes on along the minus strand of NC_041385.1, from coordinate 589,175,859 downwards.
TAAAACAACCGATAATCATGTTTTGTAGTTTTATCTGTGGAGGAGGCCTATGCTAATGTAGTACCCTTACTTGGACACATATATACTTATGGTTGAAAACTCACTAAGGATTCGCAAATACTAAGAATTTATTAAGGTAAACCCAACCATAACATTAAGTTATATGGGTCCTCTTTATCCCATATGCTTTGACTCTGATACTCATGTACGTTAATGTATGCCCTCCAGACCATCCCATGTATATTCATCGCAACACATTACTAACTCTCAAGTGTGATCCAACATATGCATACACTCATACAATTACACAAGAGACAACACCATATCACACCATACAATTCATATTAATCATAACAGATCACCAGTGACATAGGACAAAACAAAACTACCCAGACATAACGGTATTGCAACAAATCTTTGGATAGAAATTAATCACATAAAAACACAATGAGATAAGTTATGGGATTATGGAGGTTTGTGAATGAATGAATCACCGTATAGATGAAGGATTTGTCGATTGAGATGATGATGAAGTCGATGAAGACGATAAAGGTGATGATGGTTCCTCGGCGGTGTTCCAACACTACCAGAAGAGAGGGGGGGACCCCCCCCCTCTTTCATCTCCTTTCTTGGCCTCCCCTAGATGGGAGAAGGGCTTCCCCTCTAGTCCTTGGTACTCATGGCCCTGGGAGGTCAAGAGTCTCCTCCGTCATTTGATTTAACCCTTTGTGGTAGAGTGCGAGAAAAGGCTTCTTTCTCGGCTTTGAAATCGCCTGAGGTGGTTGTGTAAAAATTTCAAAAAAAATATGACTAGGGTTTTGGTGTATATATAGAGAAATGGGCCCTGAGAGGCAGTGGAGAGGATGTCCATGGACTCCATGCGATGGGCCCATGCAACCTAGGCCGTGGCCGCATGACTAGGGTGTGTGGAGCCCTGGTAGGTCCCCTCCAACTAGGCTGCTAGAGCAAGGTTTCCTCTAGTACATATATCAATGTCGAATTCTAAAAAAACATACATCAACGTTGTATTTTTGTGTACCTAAAAAGATATTTTTCTGTTACATAAAAAATCCAAAAATAATAGCAACCGACATGTGGCAAAACTATGTATAAATGATATGTATATCACATGTACATAACAAAAATTATAATACCAAAAAATATAGATACGTCATGAAAGTATTATAGAGCAGCTCCTCCCGCTTTAGATGTGCAGTAAGGAACATGGATCGAGGTGGCGGCGCAGTTCTAGAGGTTGGCGATGGGAGCAACTCGTCTCTCTCTCTCTTCGCTGGCGACAACAATCTCCAACACCGGCCACGCTAGTTTCACCCCTCCACTACCGACCAATGACCAAGCCTTCCCATCTCCACCTAAACTCCACAGAGCACGACTTGCTCCATTCATGTGTCGTGTCGCTGAGCCCGTGCAACACCTCTCACTGCTAGTTACATGCTTTCGTTGTAACAATGATGGTGGCTCTCACAAGCAAAGGGGCGAACATTGACGAGAGAGAGGAGCGGGATGATTTGCTCACGACACCAATTGGACAAACGGCTGTAACTCACGAAAGGAATAGCGAGCGACTAAATCTACTGGCTCTTAAGCATTGAGGGATGAAGAATAAAAAGAGATAGTCAAAACCAGGTTTACCCGAGGAATACTGCTGTGAGAAAAAAGTCTACTCCGTTTTAGGGGTTGAGAAAGACATAGGTTAAACATAAGTTTTAGGGTTTCCAAAAAGGTCTTCACAATAAGTTGAGGACGAAAAATGCGCTTTCGTCTTTCTACTGTAGCCCTTGCAAAAAAAAAATGTAAAAATATTTCTACTGTAGCTCAGCCTGGGCTTGTGGTTCGCGGATGGCAGGTATGGTTTCCTCCGACGTCTTAGTCATGTGTGTGTG
>NC_041385.1:589076974-589173693 GCF_002162155.2 Triticum dicoccoides | reverse complement strand
ATGGAATTCGATGGTGTGTCTGGGGTGTTGCCCCGGTCTGATTCGTTCAACCATAATGGTTTCATCTTTCGCGAGCCATCTTAGAGGTCTGCAAAGCTACATATCAGCGATGAAACCATGTCGAGCTTAGATGAGAAGGTGATCCGTCATTTTTTCTTTTGATGACTGATATGGTGATGCCGGAGGTAGGTGATGGGCGTTGGTGTCAAGCTCAGAGACGTTCTGCTGTCCTTTCAGTTTTATCATGTCAGTCTTTATGTGACTTGTAGTTTAATCCTTATGATATGAATGAGACATATATTACCATGGAAAATATGTATTCTAGTTTAGCATGTGGGGCCAGATCATATGTCCATCTGCAAGAGCATCCATCCGATCTTCTCCCCCACTGAGGCACACCCGGCGACAGCAACCATCTCGTCGCCGCTCTGATGCTAAGGCCGCCGCCGGCGCCACTGCTCCCTCCAGCTTCCCGCGCTTCCCTCCTTCCTCCCCACAAAGCCGCAAACCCCAACGCCGAAACCACTCCCGCGACCTCCACGACCGCCAGAGCCACACCCATGGGCGTGGCCGCGTCCTGGCCGCGCGCGCTGGGTCAGCGCTTCAACCCGGGAGGCGTGGCCGCGGTGGTCGCCGTCGCGGCGTCCGAGCCGCGTCTAGCGCTGCCGCACGTCTCAGTGCAGGACATCCGGTGGCTGGACTGGGCGGAGCTCCGCCGCGCCGGGTTCCGCGGCGTGGTTTTCGACAAGGACAACACCCTCACCGCGCCCTACGCTCCCGAGCTCTGGCCGCTGCTGACCACCTCGTTTGACCAGTGCCGCGCGGCCTTCCCCGGCGCCATCGCTGTCTACAGCAACTCCGCAGGTCTGGCTTGGTCGCGCTGCTCTTAGAAAACGTTAAATTGGGCGAAATGTTTGCCTGGTGACGGAATTTGATGTGTTTGGGCGGGCGCAGGGTTGAAGCAGTATGATCCAGATGGGTCGGATGCCAGTACGATTGAGGCGACTATCGACGGGGTTCATGTGATTAGGCATGGTAATGCTCAGTCACCTCATGGCTCTAGAATTATTCGTTTCCAGGATATCTGAATGGTGTGGCCTGGTCCTGTCATTGGTTAGGGTAGCCATGTAAATCAACCTGCTTAGGGAAATGGGGGTTTGCAAACTACTATGAGTGCCTAATGCCATCTATATGAAAAATAAGATAATTAACCTGTCACCAGATATATTTATAATGGTAACTTAATTCAGAAATTCCATTGTTAAGTATGAATTGCATCTGATGATACCAAAGCACTCAAATTCTGTATTGCAAACTTGCACTTAGATGCTTATTGAGTCTGTTTCTATGTCATCTTTCTCTCTGAAATGTAATTTGACTATGTGAGGCAGAAGCTTTCTGTCGTTATTGGTACACATAAAAAATAATATGGATAATACATTTATATGTTTCCTCTATAATTTGCAGATGCAAAGAAGCCTGCTGGAGCAGCTAAGGAAATAGAGAGTTATTTTGACTGCTCGGCTTCAGATCTTGTGCTGGTAGGAATGGCTATTATCAGATCAGACTGTTCTCACTTAATATTAGTATGTATTGATTTTTTTTAATATTTTCCCCACCTTTTCCAGGTTGGCGATAGATACTTTACTGATGTTATCTATGGAAATAGGAATGGTTTTCTTACTGTCTTCACAGAACCATTGAGTTTTGTTGGTGAATCGTACATTGTCAGAAAGGTAAGGCCCATGCTCTATGTTTCTTGTATGAAACTTAACAACATCAACAACCTCGAAATAAAGGAAATAAACAGTTCAGTTACAAAGTTAACACCATAGACCAAGCATGAGCTTTTATCTGTTACTTGCTAGTCTGTTGTTTTCTTGTGGACGATTTATTCTTTTCTACTGATTAAACCATTGAAAAACCAATCGATTATTGCGATTTCTTGCCAGTCAGTTACTAGATTGAATAATCGTCCAAATTTTTTCTTCACAACTATGCTACTCACATTCAGCTATTTTACCTATCAAAGTTTGTTTGCAATCAAGGGGTGTGATAATCTTAAGAGATACTACCTCTGATCCAAAACGAAATTTCGTTTTGAGTTTTACCAGTCCAATTCTGAGGCCTTCATACTGCTTACAGTTGGAGGGTTTGACCAACTGTAAAGAAGAAATAATAACATCCCAACTATCAAACTGATATTATAAAATTTATCATCAAATTTAATTTCGTAATGTATAATTATTTATTTGTGAGGACACATGTTTGCACAGAACTGATGGTCAAAAGATCATCTCGAAGTCTGTGTCATGTCCTAAAAGACTTGAAAAAACTCGACCAACCAGGGACTAGCCCCTTGTCATGGGTTATGGTTCGTAAATGTGAGAAGAAGGGTTTAGGATAGGGGCGGAGGTTGCGATCGTGGCTGGTAGGAGGATGAGGCTGGCCGCCTCGTTTACCTGTGGCTGTTTAGAGGGGAGAGAGGAGGCTCCAGGGTGTTTGTGTAGGTCGAGTTATAAGGAAACCCCACACTGGATGTTAGACCAAGGTGGTCTACCGTTGTAATCTATAGTTCATCCATTGTTTAAGTTTTGGCTAATACTTTTCTTGTGAAAGTGACTTGCTAACTTGATCTGGATGATCATGCTTCTGTTAACTGTATTAGTTAGCTTCACATTTTTCGCATGTTAAAACTCAGTAATTATCACATACAAGGAACATACCATGTGCACCAAATTGATTCCTATCCTATGTTTTACTGTACATTTAGGACGTCCTTGACTCCTAGAAATGCCCACTGAGTCATTTGACGCCATGCGTATGTGCGCGGATACACTGGTTGGATTTGTTTACCCTTTATTTTTTGACTGCCTGTCGGACTTAGTACTGTGGCATCATCCCACTTGTTTCGTCGGCTAGTTTTTGTCACCTGGCTCTCCTTTTCTTACCTCTCAAAGCTCTTACTCCCTCCGTCCTTGAAAGAGTGTACTTCCAACATTGTTGGAGGGTCAAACTATCTCAAAGTTTGACCGAGTTTGTGCAAATGTTTGTGCAACCAAATAGGTATATGATGAAAATATATTTTATCATGAATCTAATGCTACTAATTTGATGGCAAAAATATTGGTGTATTATTGTATAAATATGGTCAAACATAAAAAAGTTTGACTCTTCAACAAAGTTGAAAGTACACTCTTTGAAGGACGGAGGGAGTATGTTCTTCACATTTCTCTTCCAACATCTATGGAGCCAACAATAGCATGATGGTCCAACACCAGGCCATGTACCGCTGCTGGCGTCTGCTTTGTGATGTGATTTGTGCACCTCCAGCAGATGCGGCGACTCGGTCGACTCCAACCAACTAGTGGCCTAGTGACGTCATTTGGAGAGCAGTACTGGCCAGCTATGACATGCATAGTGGGTCCTCTAGGTCCATCAGGAAGGGGAGTTTATGTAGTGAGGGGGCAGGCGGGGAGCAAGCGGCGGCGTGACGGTGGGGTCGGTGACTCGGTGCTCTAGTTCATGGATGTTTCTGGAATGACCTAGATAATTGTGAACGCTACTGTAGCCACAAATCAAAGCGAGGCAGCTGATGAAGCCCAATGAACAACTGACAAAGCATTCCGATGCTTGGATTCAAAATTTTGAAATTGGCACACTATATAGATAGTATAGATATGATGCCTATCTTATATAGGCCCATTGTCTAGAGTAATACACAGCCCATGTAATCTTTTATCCTCTCCTGTCCCTTAACAGCTTCATGTGGCTTGCTTGTGCTAGTTTTTCGTAGATATCTTGCAGTCTCAAGTTGGTTCTGACCTTGTGTTGCTTCCTCAGGTTAGAAAGCTGGAAGCGTACATTATCAATTATTGGTACAAGAAAGGACACAGACCAATTAAGCACCCTTTGCTCCCTGATGCGAGAACGATTGTGAAGTTTGATCCATGTGAAGACCCAGTCTCACCTAGAGCATAGCACAGTGATATATATGTTGTACCAACTGACACACGTCTGAAGAACTCATTGGATTCTTTTATCTGAACCTCAGAAAATTTCCGTTCCTTATTGAGCTGAATATGGAGGGGAATATGATGTGTGCGTAAAAAGAACTTGATATCGTTCGTGTTCAGCGGCTTCTTTTGGTTCAAGGTCGTGATGTCTTTCTCTGGTGACGATCAACAGAAGTGCATTTATTTTGCTGACCTGCTGTTGTGCTTGAACAGCACGGCTGCTGCTACGCACGCTCCAACAGCGTAGGGGTAATTTCCGGAGCTGCCGATCTACATTGTAACTTGTAAGACTGTAACGCTTGTAACTGCATAGCTACTATGCCACAGTCAGCATAGAGTCCAGAACAGCCTAGGGCATGGATTTTCAGGTATCCAAGTATATGTAAATTTCATGATTTTTACATGTGAAAGTTTCACATGGCACCTTGAACTAGTAAACACCCATTGTCTCAGAAAAGCTTATTTGAAAATTCTACAAAACCAAGCCCGCGTAAGCCTGTTATTCCGATGCTTAGTGACCACAAGTACCACCTTTCGTCTTTTTTGTTTTCTTCCACTATACAGAGTACATACACAACTTCATTTCTTTGCTCAACAGCCGCGCTGATATTTTTACAGAGATGATTTGGGTTTAACGGATGAAGAGTTTCTCCTGTAAGAGTATACACCTAGTCCGCGCTTCTTTCCAAGTCGTCCGGCATCGACATATTGGACAAGAAGAGGGCAAGGGCTGTACTTGTTATCTCCTAGCCCGTTGTGGAGCACCCTAAGTACTGAAAGGCAAACATCTAACCCTATGAAGTCAGCAAGCTGCAGAGGCCCCATTGGATGATTCGTGCCGAGCTTCATCCCTGTGTCGATGTCCTCTTTGGTTGCTACCCCAGTGTAAAGTGCCCAAAATGCTTCATTAATCATCGGCATTAGGATGCGGTTTACAATGAAGCCGGGGTAATCTTGTGAGCATATAACGGTCTTCCCAATCCTGCAAAGGTCAAAATCATTAGACAATTTCATGGTTAAAAGGCAAATAAGTCTCGAGCCAGCTTGGCTGAACCAATTATATCAGTCTCAGATCTGTGCTAATCCAGTATGTGGCACAAATTTTAAGTGGTTTAGTAGGTAGCATGGCAGTTCTTGGGGCCAAAAATATTGTTCACACCAAAAACAAAACAGGCCAACTGATGTCTTTCAAAGTTAAGACACATTTTCTTTCCAATGAAAATGCTAGGTTACCAGGTAAAAACCAACTTGGACCTAAAGTTTACCTGAACTCCAGAGTATAGCAATTTTGTTGTGTTCTCAACGAATCCATTAACAATAGGAAGTGGTACATTTGTGTTTACAGAACGCTTGTTCTGGCTAGAACTTATATCTAAACAACAACCAGTTACATAAGTAGGTTCCACTTCAGAGTTGTTATAGTAATTCACAGAAACAAGATCACATTAAAGGTATGTTAAAGTGATCTTAGGCAGGCAATATGATGCTTTCACTTACCTTTCAGAGAAAGATTTAACTTGAGAGAAAACCTCTTCGGATGTATCAGCTCCTCGTATTATTTCAACCAGCTTCATTATAGGAGGAGGGTTAAAAAAGTGCATGCCTATCACCTGTAACATGGAAATCTCTTCAACTTCTTATAATCAAGGAGAGACGCTCCAAAAACAATAAAGACACGAAAACCAGAGGATTGATAAAATTATGAAACTACAGGAGCGCCTTGAGACATGTTCGAAGACATGTTCTGAAGTTGTAGAGTATGCAATCCTATGTAATAGCATGCACGGCAGAGGCAAATCTAGCCGCCAACATAATAAATGGGGTCATTATAACTCACAAACTGCCGCCCCATTTGCAACTGATAAGGTCTGCATCACTGTCCTATGTAAATTCTGGACAAGCAAGCAACTGGGTAGTTAAAAGCGACTGCTGAGACTTGGTGGTCACCTGAGAGGGGCGGCTAGTAGCTGAGGCGAGCCGGGTTATAGAAATGGAGCTGGTGTTGGACGCAAGAATGGCAGAAGGTTTGGTGATCCTGTCCAGCTCCACGAACAGCTTCTTCTTGACGTCTTCGGACTCAACGATGGCCTCAATCACCAGATCCACGCCCCGCAGCTCTTGCACATCGGAGACGCACTTTATCCGCTTGACGGAATCATCGCACGCAGCCTGTGACCAGGCGAGACTAGAAATGTCAACGAACGGCGTCACCTTAGCCCTAATTTGCGAGGCGGGGGAGGCGAGGGGATTCACCTGGGAGAGCTGGCCCTTGGAGACGAGGCGGCCGAGGGAGGAGGAGATGGAGGCGACGGCGCGGGAGAGGGCCGCGGGGTCGGAGTCGAGGAGGAAGACGCCGCAGCCGGCGGCGGCGGCGAGCTGGGCGATGCCCGAGCCCATCTGCCCCGCGCCGATCACACCCACCGCCGCGATCTCGCTAGCCGCCGGCGCCGCTTGCGTCCCCATGCTTCGCTCCTTCGGAGTTTGTTGGGGTTATCTCTGCCTTCCTTGGCGTGTTCTCGGCACCTGCTACGCTTCAGCACTGGGCGTATTCTCTGGCGTGGTGGACTGGTGGTCGTGGGGCCGATACTGCTTGATCTTGCTTACCGTGCCGAACTAGCTGACGTTAGAGCAACTTCCATATATAAGGAAAAACCCAATCTTTTCTTTATTACCTAATAATAAAGCAAATTAGGTTTCTTTGGTCCGTCATGGCATTTTTTCAGAAAAGTCTCTCTATTTTAAAGAATTCAACCTGCAGTCCTGTTTTAAGTTAAGACGATTTTTGTATTTTACACAAAAGTCCCTGTTGTTTCCTGAAATCAACCCGCCGTCCGGATTTAAGTCACACCCGAACCGTTATTTTATATTTTTCGGAAACCCCCCTGATGTTTTAGGTAATTCATCCACGGATCATATTTAAGTCAAACAAATGCTTTTTAAAATCATCCATATCTTTTAAATCGTAACTCCGATTTGAACATGTTATATATGAAATTTGATTAGAAAAATATGTAGAATATGAATATAAGATTATTTTTACCTGTTAAGTATTTTAAAATATTATTTTGGAATATATTTGAGTCAAACCAAATGATTTTCTAAATTACCTGTATCTTTTAAAGCGTAACTTCAATTTTAACATATTATATATGAAATTTTATTAGAAAAATGTGTGGGATCTAAATATGAGGTTAATTTTACCTGTTAAATATATTTAAAATATTGTTATGAAAGCAAACTTATAATTTATAGCGCAAGATCCATTTTTTTCCTACGGGAGGCGATCTGGATTGCAAATAAATACCCCACTAAAACCATATACGGAAAGAAAACATCGATAACTACATGTGCATACCTCTGAAAAATGTCGCAAGGGAAAACAACAGATTTCTCATCGCGAGAGTGAGAGAAAGCGAGCGAGAGAGAGAGAGAGAGAGAGGGGAGAGAGAGAGAGGGAGTGGGAGGAGAGAGGGAGAGAGAGACGCCTTAGGATTAACCATATTCAACACACGTTTTTTGTTGTTTTGTGTGAACACTGAGGCCATCACCGGCGAGGGTGAGAAGGAGGATAAGCGACAACACAAATATGATGCCTCGCAAAAATAAAGGAGATGGACCTATTGTGGCCTTGAGTGATGGTTGTTGAGTTAAGAGTGTGTGTTATGTTTTCTCTCCCGTTGCAACGCACGGGCTCTTTTGCTAGTATACATAAAATTCTTAGAGCATATATGTAGATGTATAAATAACTGCTCTCTCCGTTCCTAAATATTTCTCTTTCTAGAGATTTCAACGAGTGACTAATATGAAGGAAAACGAGTGAATCTACACTCATGTCTATATACATCCATATGTGATAGTCCATTTGAAATCTCTAAAAACAAATAGGAAAGAAGAGAGTATTTTACATCCAAGACCTCAGAACGCTGCTCCAAGAAGTTGTATAAATTTTTACATCACCTGCACTGAGTGATATAAAATACAACACTTGAAGATAAAATATACATCACCAACCACTTTTTTCGAAAAGGGGGATTCCCCGGCCTCTGCATCAGAACGATGCATACGGCCACATTTATTAAAAATAAAGTAGTTTAACAACGTCTTGCAGTCTGCAAACAGATAAAAGGTTAGCTCACAAAGAGCCACAAAGCCACAACCGGCTGGCAAAAGAAAGATAGGTAAACTAATCGCCTATCCTATTACATGACCGCCATCCAAACCGGTTGAAGATATCCCGCGCTACCATCTTCCACCGGACAGATCCAGTAACCAAACGCTCCCTGGCCTCCGTCGGAGTGAGTAAGGACCACATACGGATTAGCGCAGTAGCCCAGAACAACACCTGCAAAAAATGAATAGTTGTTGTTTTGTTAAAAGCCAAATCATTTCTGCAGTTCCAAATTGCCCATAGCAACGCACATGCTCCTACTCGAATTTGTCTAGCTATTTCGGACTCTATCCCAACAAGCCACGTTCCAAATAACGACCTGACTGAATTCGGAGGAGTAATGTTAAAAGCAATTTGCACCGTGCGCCACAACACTCTCGCCAACGGGCATTCAAAGAAAAGATGGTTGATAGATTCATCTCGATCACAAAAACTACACCTAGTAGATCATGTCCAGTTGCGTTTAACCAAATTATCTTTTGTTAAGATGAGTTATTTATGTACGAACCACATAAACACTTTGATCTTTAAAGGAACCTTGACTTTCCAAACATGTTTGGAACTAGGAACAACAATAGAGTTGATGACATCAATATACATCGACTTTACAGTGAATTCACCCGTCCTAGTAAGCTTCCAACACAACTGATCGGGCTGATGAGCAAGCTGAACCTCCATCAGTCTACTCACCAGATGAATCCAGGCTTCCCACTGGTCGCCAAAAAGAACGCTCCTAAACTGAATATTAAGGGGGGTAGACTGCAAAATCGTGGCAACTAGAGCATCACATTGCTGCACAATACGACACAGAGACGAATACTGAAGCGCTAATGGCGTTTCACCCAGGCAAGTATCCTCCCATAAGCGAGTGTTGTTGCCATTACCGACAATAAACTTCGTTCTATTAAAGAAAATAGCTTTGACTCTCATAAGCCCCTTCCAAAACGGCGAGTCAGTCGGTCTCACTATCACCTGCAATAACGTCTTAGAGTGCAGATACTTGTTACGGAGGGTCTGCGCCCAGGTTGCCTCAGTTTCGGAAGATAACTTATATAGCCACTTACTGAGAAGGCATCTGTTCTTGACTTCAAGATTCTCAATACCAAGACCCCCTTGGTCTTTTGGTCGGCAAATAACATCACATTTGGCTAGTCGGTACTTTCTCTTAAGTTCATCACTCTGCCAGAAGAAACGGGACCGATAGAAGTCCAGCCTTTTCCTAACCCCAACTGGTACTTCAAAGAAGGATAAAAGAAACATAGGCATACTCGTGAGCACCGAATTAATAAGAACCAATCGGCCTCCATAAGACATGAGTTTTCCTTCTAGCAGCTCAGTTTCTTCTCAAACCGATCCTCGATACACTTCCATTCGTTGCTTGTCAGCTTACGATGGTGAATGGGAATACCTAGGTAAGTAAAAGGCAGTGCTCCCAATTTGCATCCAAACAATTGCTTATATACCTCTTGTTCCTCTTTGGCTCTACCAAAACAGAACAACTCGCTTTTATGGAAGTTAATCTTCAACCCGGTCAATTGTTCAAATAAGCATAACACCAGCTTCATACTTCTTGCTTTTGCCAAGTCGTGCTCCATAAAGATGATTGTATCATCAGCGTACTGCAGGATGGACACACCACCATCAACTAGATGAGGCACCAAGCCACCCATCTGCCCGGCCTCCTTTGCCCTACCTATCAAAATTGCCAACATGTCAACTACGATGTTGAACAGAACAGGAGACATTGGACCACCTTGCCGCAGGCCCTTGTGTGTCTGGAAATAATGACCTATATCGTTATTCACTTTAATTCCAACACTCCCTTTTGCGTGAAAGATTCAACTTGGCGTCACCAAGCTTCATCAAAACCCTTCATGCGTAATGCCTGTTGAAGGAAAGGCCATTTGACTTTATCATATGCTTTCTTGAAATCCACCTTAAAAACAACTCCATCAACCTTTTTCATGTGAATTTCGTGGAGCGTTTCATGAAGGACCACCACCCCTTCGAGGATGTTCCTATCAGGCATGAAAGCAGTTTGAGTAGGCTGCACCACAGTATGCACAATCTGTGTGAGCCTATTCGTCCCGACCTTGGTAATTTTTTTGAAACTAACATTAAGAAGACAGATAGGCCGGAATTGCTCGATTCGCACTCCCTCTGTCTTCTTAGGAAGAAGGGTTATGGTTCCAAAATTCAGCTGAAAAAGGTGAAGCTGGCCAAAGAATAAATTATTGAACAACGACAACATATCTCCTTTAATAATGTGCCAACACTTCTTATAGAACTCAGCCGGGAAACCATCCGGGCCAGGAGCTTTATTATTCTTCATCCGGGAAATGACCTCAAACACCTCTTTCTCAGAGAAAGGAGCAGTTCGTACCACGCCGCGAGCCGGCAGCCGATCGCCAAGGCGCGGGACCTTCTACCGCGCCGGCAGCTCGGGGCGGCGCGCATAAGCGTCGGGCCGGGCCGGGTCTCTTCGGCAGTCGGCCAAAAAAACCCAGGGGCTCAGCGGCGGCGACTAAGCGGGACGAGGCAGCAACGAAGGCGGCCCGTTTCCGCAAGGTGGTGAAGCAGCCGCGGGTGGTCTCGGCGTAAGTGTCTAGTGCTCTTTATTCCTTCTTTTTTATTGTCTTCTTTGGTTGAGGCTCATCTGAGCTGTCTTCTTGGATTGTTGAACAGGGCACCGCTTACCCTTGAGCGGGTTGACGCCGCCTCCATACTCGCGCCGACTGGAGGGTCTTCGAGCTCCCGCCGAGTGGACCCCCGCGCCGACCTCATGGAGGCAACGGAGCGGAACGCGCGGGAGGCTCGGGAGGAGCAGGAAGCGGCGGAGCGGAGGGCCGCCCAGGAGGCGGTGGAGAAGTCGGCCGACACGCAGGCCGACGTGGCGGCCAAGGCCCAGGCGAAGGCCGCGGCCGCGAAGAGGGAGGCGGAGGCTTTGCGTAATCAGCCTCCGTATCTTGTCATCCCCCTTCGCACCATGGCCCCTGATGTCCCCGTACCTCCGTTGGAGGAACCCGACCGCGACCAGCCGGTGATGGAGAGGATGGAGGGCGACGTGACGATCCTGGGGGAGGCGCCACAACCGGCGCCGACCGGAGCGGGCCAAGGCGGCCCACCTACTGCGGTGCTTGGGCAGCCGGCCGGGGGCGAGTCGGCGGTGGGAGGGGATCTCGTGGTGCCGTCGCCGTCTCGTCGGTGCGCAGGGGAGGCGTCCTTCGCACCGGAGCCGCAGAGAGCCGCGGGTGCCGGCTCAACCGCACAGGACCTGGAGGCGGCCAACACCAGCTTGTCCGAGTGGACGCCAAGTGGCGGAACGACGGAGCTGAACGGGGCGGCGCAGGAGGTTCGACGCCGGCTTCACACCCAGGCCGCCTCGCTGCAATGGTTCACCCAGGAGTTCCTTACCACGCGCGCGGTCGTCCGGGTAAGTCTTTTGGCTTTGATCAATTTCTTTTTGGATTTCTTCCGTGGGAGCGCGTCAGCGCACCCACTGGGTGTAGTCCCCGAGTTTCGAGTCGGCTGCTGAGCAAGCGGCTTGAAACTTCTTAGCAGGCTTTGATAGCGATCTTGTTCTTATGCGCACTCCATCTGATTTCCAGGAGTACCACAATCTTCGCGCGGCCGCCTTCAACTCCCAAGCCCAGGAGCTGAGCCAGAAGGCCGCCCATATGACGAATAGCCGGAGTAAGAACTTGGTTTCTTCTATCTCAAGTGGGGGTGCGTCAGCGCACCCACTGGGTGTAGTCCCCGAGATTCGGGCCGGCTGCTGAGCAGCCGGGTCGGATCTTCCCTGACAACTTTTCCCTTATTGCCTTTTTCCTTTCTCTCCATGCTTGCAGGAGCTAACGCCGACCTAAGGGATCAGCTAGCCGGGGCCCAGACCGCCCTTCACGCCAAGGAGGCCGAGTGCGACGCCTTGGCCCAGGAACGCGACCGCCTGGCGAAGAAGCTAGCCGACCAGGAGGAGAGCCATAAGGCGGCTCTGGAGAAGGCGCGGGACAGCGAGGCCGCCCTTAAGGCCGAGTTCGAGACCGAGGCGGCCGACTGGGCTGAAGCAAGGCAAGCGCTGAACGAGGGTTATGGGCGGGTGGAGGATCTGATCGACGGTAGGCCACCTTCCTCTTCTCGCTCTTTTGCTTGCTCCTTGCCATCTTGTTCATCTTCTGATTTTCGTGCCGTTTTCTTGTTCTTCACGCAGATTACTTCCCCGGCTACTCCGTCGCTGCCAACCAAGCCATCGAGGCCCACCGCGAGGTGCGCCGGCAGGCAGGGGTCGCAATCGCGCTAGATGCCAGCCGGACGCTCGAGGAGCAGCTCATAGCGGTCCAGGCTCGGCTACAGCCGACTCACCGCGTGCTCCGCCGGCTTCAGTGCGCCGGTGCGCAAGTGCTGGCAGCTCTCTGGCCTGGCGAGGTGATCCCCCGCACCCCCAGTCAGACTACCGACTGGTTGGAGGTTGCGGTTGGCTGCTTCGAGGCCTGGAAAGCCTCCGCTGCTCGGTTCGGCGCCGGGCGGGCGCTGGAGTTTGTCTGGGCCTAGTATCCTGGGCTAAACCTGGGCCAGCTGAGCACTTGGAGGCCGGAGGCTGATGAGGAGCTGGTAGCGGTGCGGCCGGCTATCGTCCAGCGCGCCTCGGCTATTGCCGAGTACACCGATATCAGCGTCTTTGCTCCTGAAGTGAACGACAGCGGAGTCACCGAGCCGGAGGAACAGTTCGGGCTCAACCCAGCGGAAGGCGAGGATTCGGCGGAGGAGATTGCCTCCAGCGACGAGGCCGAAGACGACGAGGAGGAAGGCGGTGGAGACGCCGTGCCAGACGGCGAAGCGACCAGCCAGCTTCAGCCTGATCGTGCCTCTAGCTACGAGGCACGCACGAGCGCGCCGCCTGCCAGGGGTGAAGATCAGGCCGAGACTCGCCAGCCGGCCACTCCTCCGGCCTGCACTGCCGCCTCCGCCGACCTACCCGACTCGCCTGTTGCTCCGTTGGCCTGATCTGCCGCTCTTGCTTTTCTCCTTTTGCTCTTTGAACAAACTTATTAACTTTGCGCAGTTCCACCCACTTGGGGTGTATTCAGACTATGTTGAATGCCGACCTCTCAAAAGGCTTTTGTGTAAATATATTTATGCGTATGTTTGGCTTCCATTCGAGTTTGCTTTTTATCCTTAGGCCGTTTCCTTTGCTGCCTTCCCTTGATTTCCGCCTTCCAAGCCGAACAGCTGCTCCGCAGTCTGCGGCTGGGGAGGAACTTGGCTATTTGTGGGAAGGCAAGTACTTGAGCTTTGTTGGATTTTGGCAGGGTTGAATGGAAGCCGGCCAGCCGGCTACTCTTGTAGCCGATCGACAATGGGAGGAAGCCGGCTTTTGTTATATAAGTTTGTTAATCCTTAGCCGTTTTTTGTGTGGGCATCCTTTCCTGCCTTTGACTCTTGCCAGCCGGACAGTCGGTTCTTCGAGCTGCGGCTTTTGACAAGAGAGGGCTTGGGTGCCGGCACACTACTTGTCTGACTGCAGGTGGAACTTAAATATAACCCAAGGCGGCTAGTCCCCGGGCCGACTAGTCGAGCCCGGTGCCGGACGAAAAAAGGTAAAATGACAAAATCATAGGCATGATACTCGTCATTCATAGATAAAAGGTGGCAGTCCCCGAGTGCTTCTCGAGGGGCCCATTGTCTCGTACTTAATACGAAAGGTAACATGATACATACTGCGTTTTAACTGTAAAATCTTCGGAGGAGGTTCGCGTTCCACGGTCGTTTCGACTCCTTGCCGGAATCATCTCTCTTTCGTGCCTTCGGCTTCTGTGCATCGATCAGGTAGTAGGAGTTGTTTCCCAACGCTCTGTTGATGACAAAGGGGCCTTCCCAAGGGGCCGGGAGCTTGTGCTGGCCGGCTGTTCGCTGGATCAGCCGAAGCACAAGGTCGCTGAGGGAGTCCCGGACTAGGGGGTGTCCGGATAGCCGAACTATCATCATCGGCCGGACTCCAAGACTATGAAGATACAAGATTGAAGACTTCGTCCCGTGTCCGGATGGGACTTTCCTTGGCGTGGAAGGCAAGCTTGGCGATACGGATATGTAGATCTCCTACCAATGTAACCGACTCTGTGTAACCCTAGCCCTCTCCGGTGTCTATATAAACCAGATGGCTTTAGTCCATAGGACGAACAACAATCATACCATAGGCTAGCTTCTAGGGTTTAGCCTCCTTGATCTCGTGGTAGATCTACTCTTGTAACCCACATCATCAATATTAATCAAGCAGGATGTAGGGTTTTACCTCCATCAAGATGGCCCGAACCTGGGTAAAAACATCGTGTCCCTCGTCTCCTGTTACCATCCGCCTAGACACACAGTTCGGGACCCCCTACCCGAGATCCGCCGGTTTTGACACCGACATTGGTGCTTTCATTGAGAGTTCCTCTGTGTCGTCGCGATCAGGAAGGATGCCTTCTCCCGTCTTTAAAGACGGTACCGTCGTCAAGAGAGCTTTGGCCGCCGGCCAAACTGTCCGGCTAGGTGGTTTTCTTATGACCGCCTGTTCGGCCACCGCTCCGACGATGACCTCTCAGGTCATCAAAAGCGATCTTCACGTCAGCCCAGAATTCGCCGAGCAGTTAGATCCGATTGAGCTCTCCTCTGTAAACGAGCTCTTGGATCGCATCGCCACCCTGGGAGTCGCCACAGACTACGATCAAATTGGGCTTAAACCCGATCTGAGAGAGATTAACTCTTCCCAGGCCACCCACCATGTTGTCGTGGTAGAGGACAATGCGGCAACCCTTCTTCTACGTTGAAAACCAACTATGTCCGGATTCCCGATCCCTCCAAGCTGGATTCCCGCGATGGGATGGACGCTAATCAAATACTGAACTGAGAGTCGGGCATCGGACTAGATTCGTTGGAAAGCATCCAGCAAGTCAAGCTTCCAAATCCGGAAACTTCTTGGCCTTTGAGCCTCAGATCAGGCGGGGTTCCGAACTTGATTCCACCCGCCCACCCAAACATAAGCGATCTATCTCGAATACGGCAAGAGCCCGATGAAACAGTACATCATTACTGGGCCAGATTCCTCCTGGTTATGAACAGGATAAAGGACTGCTGCGAAGAAAGCGCGATTTCAATTTTCTGCAACAATTGCACGGACAAGGGAATCATGAACGCCATAAGTCGTCGCGACGTTACATGCTTCATCGACCTAGCGACTATCGTACAAAAATACTGTGCGGTAGAGAGTGCCAGGAACACCGAAACTAGGTTTTGGGACAGTCCGGCCTTGACCACAACCCTAGTCCGAAGTAAAAGGGTGCGCCATACTCAAGCACCTGGGTTAAAAACCAAAAAGCAAAGACCCCCTAAAGGGCATGGAACCGTACTGGAGGGCTGGCTCAACGGACCCTGCAAAATCCACAGTACGGAGGGCGCCACTCCAACACACAGCCTTCGAGCATGTTGGATACTACGGCAGGTGGCCAAAAGTGGCGAAGGCTTTTTAGCCCCGGGTAAAGAGCCCAGCAGTACCGGTACGGTATTAACAGTCTTCGAGACTTTCGCATCAAATAACATGTGAAAACGAACAATCCGCGGCCTCGCCGAAGTCTACCAAGTAGCAACAGCAAATCCATGGAGTGACACGGCTATCACCTTCAACGCCAGCGACGAACCTAAATTCTGAACAACTAGAGCACCAGCCGCATTGGTCCTCAGTCCGATAGTGGACGGCTTTCGCCTTACCAAGGTACTCATG
This sequence comes from Triticum dicoccoides, assembly GCF_002162155.2. Classification (NCBI taxonomy): domain Eukaryota; kingdom Viridiplantae; phylum Streptophyta; class Magnoliopsida; order Poales; family Poaceae; genus Triticum; species Triticum dicoccoides. The sequence continues at coordinate 589,157,756 of NC_041385.1, read as the reverse complement.
GATGGCGGCAGCGGATTAAACCTCATCTACGAGGAAACCCTTCAAAAAATGGATATCGACTGGAGCCGCATCGAGCGAAGTAGCACAGCCTTCAGAGGGATAATCCCTAGTCGAGAAGTACGCTGCACAGGAAAAATCACACTAGATGTAGTGTTCGGCTCACCGGACAATTACAGGTCCGAGGAGGTCACGTTCCAAGTGGCCCCATTCGGCAGCGGATATCACGCTTTGTTAGGGCGAGAGGCATTCTCAATCTTCCAAGCTATACCCCACTACGGGTACATGAAGCTCAAAATGCCCGAACCCAATGGGATAATCACTCTTGCCAGCGATCCAGATACAGCACTCCGCGCTTTAAAATAAGACAGCGGCACTGGCCCTAGAGGCATTGTCCGAAGCCCTAGCGGCAGAGGAACTAACTACGCTGCGCTCCACGGTGGATAGGGATGATGTGATACTCGATAAGAGGTCCAAGTCCACCTCTTTTAAACCAGCAGACGAAATAGTCAAATTTCAGGTCCATCCAACGGACCCCACAAGGACGACCTCCATTGGGGCACAATTAAGTCCTGATGTCGAAGCCGCACTACGAGAATTCCTTCGGGAAAATTGGGACATTTTTGCCTGGCACCCTTCAGACATGCCAGGAATCCCATGCAGGCTGGCAGAGCACAGCCTAAACATCCTAAAAGGATTCAAGCCGGTCAAACAAGCTCTTCGGCGATTTTCTGAACCCAAAAGACAGACAATGGGAGAAGAGCTAGCCAAACTCTTAGAAGCCGGATTCATCAGAGATATAAAACATCCAGACTGGCTAGCCAATCTAGTAATGGTACCAAAAAAGGACAAATCCTGGCGCCTCTGCGTCGATTTTAAAGACCTTAACAAGGCCTATCCAAAGGACCCTTTCCCCCTCCCTCGCATCGACCAAATCATCGATGCTACCGCAGGGCACGATTCATTATGCTTCCTCGACGCATACTCCGGATACCATCAAATCAAGATGGCGGAGAAAGACCAGGCCGCAACGGCATTCATTACTCCATATGGGCCATTCTGCTTCAACACAATGCCCTTCGGACTCAAAAACGCCGGTGCAACATATCAGCGCATGATTCAAACATGTCTGGCTACCCAGATAGGCAAAACAGTAGAGGCATACGTAGACGATGTGGTCGTGAAGACCAAACACGTCGAAACTCTAGTAGAAGACTTGAGGGTGACATTCGACAACCTCCGAGCATATGACATTAAGCTCAATCCGGAAAAATGTGTCTTCAGCGTACCGGCCAGAAAGCTCTTGGGCTTCATCGTATCCGGTAGAGGAATTGAAGCAAACCTGGCCAAAATCCAAGCTCTGTCACAATTGGATATTCCAAAAGACCTCAAGCAAATACAAAAACTAACCGGATGCGTAGCGGCCTTAAGCCGCTTCATCTCCCGTTTGGGAGAAAAGGCTCTGCCCCTCTACCGCCTCCTCCGACGCACCGAACATTTCGAATGGACGGATGCTGCCACAGCCGGACTCGAAGAAATAAAGGCCATACTGGCAACAAATCTGGTCCTGGCCGCGCCCAACCTGGGCGAACCTATGTTATTATATATCGCAGCAACACATCAAGTTGTCAGCGCGGTACTCATCGTCGAGCGAGAGACAGAAGGGCACAGATTCCCTCTTCAAAAACCAGTGTACTACGTATCCACTGTTCTAACTCCATGCAAGTCCCGGTACCCACATTATCAAAAGATAGCATATGCGGTGTTCATGGCATCCCGGAAGCTGTGACATTACTTTCAAGAGTGTTCCATAACGGTGGCCTCCGAAGTACCTCTCAACGATATTATAAACAATCGCGACGCAACGGGAAGGATTGCAAAATGGGCTATTGAGCTCTTACCATTTGACATAACCTATAAACCACGGCGAGCTATAAAATCGCAGGTTCTGGCCGACTTCGTCGCCGAATGGACCGAAGCCGAACTCCCTAAAGAGTACGGCGCATACTCCAATTGGATCATGCATTTCGACGGATCCAAAATGTTGGCTGGCTTGGGGGCTGGCGTTGTCCTGACGTCCCCAACTGGAGACACAATCCAATACGTACTTCAAATAATGTACATGGACTCCAATAACGCAGCCGAATACGAGGCCCTTCTACATGGCCTCCGGATGGCAATCTCCATGGGCATTCAACGCCTAGAGGTGCGCGGGGATTCAAACCTCGCAATATCCCAAGTAAATGGAGACTTTGATGCCAAAGATCCAAAAATGGCAGCTTACCGCAACGCCGTCCTAAAAATGTGAGCTCGGTTCTAAGGACTCGAATTCCACCATGTAGCCCGGGATAATAACCAGGCAGCAGACGTGTTAGCACGCATCGGCGTGAAAAGAGACGCCGTCCCTCCAAACATCTTCCTGGAATGGCTCTTCAAGCCATCCGTGTTATGGGAAGAGGAGTCCGGAAATAACAATCCGGAGCCAGCTGCATCACCTAACTCAGACCATTCTGACACAATCGGCGGCTCAGCCAACGAAATAACACCTTCAGCTCACGAAATAATGGCAGTAATTGCCCCATGGACAGAACCACTCCTAGCCTACTTAATTCGGTAGGAACTTCCTGAAGACCAAAATGAGGCCCGCTGCATAGTTCGGCGATCTAAAGCCTACAAGGTCCATGAGGGAGAACTTTATAAGAAAAGCACAACCGGAGTCCTTCAAAGGTGTATCCCCGAAGAGGAGGGGCGGAATCTCCTGGCTGAAATTCACGCCGGACTCGGCGGGCACCATGCTGCAGCCCGGGCACTCGTAGGCAAGGCCTTCTGTACAGGATTTTATTGGCCGACAGCCCGGGCGGATGCTCAGGACTTAGTCCAACGATGCGTCGGTTGCCAGCTCTTTGCTAATCAGAGCCACATGCCACCCACCGCCCTCAAACTATACCCATTACCTGGACGTTCACGGTCTGGGGGCTTGACATGGTTGGACCCCTTAAAGGGGGAACCCGCAAGCACACATACTTATTGGTCATGGTGGACAAATTCACCAAATGGATTGAGGCCAAGCCGGTTAAAACGGCAGAATCCGGACCGGTGATAGACTTCCTATCCGGGGTAGTACACCGTTTTGACGTCCCCCACAGCATCATCACTGATAACGGCACGAACTTCACTGCCGACGAGGTTAAACTCTGGTGCAAAAACATGGGCATCAAGCTCGATTACGCTTCAGTCTATCACCCCCAAACTAACGGTCAAGTCGAGCGAGCAAATGGTCTAATCATGAGCGGCATCAAACCCAGACTAGTGCGGTCCCTCAAGGAATCTAACACGCACTGGGTAGAGGAGCTCGACACCATACTCTGGGGGCTGCGGACCACGCCCAACCGAACTACTGGATTCACACCATTTTTCATGGTGTACGGCGCAGAAGCAGTTCTGCCTTGCGATATAATTCATGACTCACCTCATGTGCACATGTACGAAGAAAGAGAAGCCGAGTTGGATCGGTAGGACAGTTTGGACGCCTTAGAGGAGGAGCGGGACGTGGCAAAGGCTCGTTCCGCATTCTATCAGCAACAGGCTCGAAGATATCAAAGCAGAGAAGTACGGGCCAAAACTTACAATGTCGGCGAACTCGTTCTACGCCTGCCGGACAAGAAAAAGGACAAACTTAAGCCCAAGTGGGAAGGTCCCTTCATCATCGACCAAGTCCTGACCGGCGGAGCATACCGTCTATGTAAAGCATCTGACAACCGACTCGAGCCGAACCCATGGAATGCAGCCCGTCTCCGAAGATTCTACGCCTAAAACACCGGACTCAGAGTTCGTCTCACTCCACCGTCCACCTTTTTATATTTTTTACTGTCTCTTGTCCCCCTCCTTCTTCCCACTTTTTTTTCAATACCTTTTATAGGCTGATTTGCGCTTTGTTCGCACACACTTGATGTGCTCCTAGCACTCATTATACCTGGGGGCTTCTTTACCAGAAGCTTATTAATATGGGCTTCACGCCCAATACATGTGTCATACTTCCGCATGTACCTTTTATTCACCATTATATGCATCAATATGACTTAAGTTTTGGCCAAGCTGGGTTGCCTGGCTCCTGTGCTTACCCCTACGTTCCCGATTGTTCGGTTAGGAGGTAAAGGGAGCACCTCTGCGATTGTTACTGCCGGGTCAGCCGGATGTGTACCTCAGACTGGGTGAAGCCGAAAGCTAGCGTTCTTAAGAGAATATTCGATCGGTGACTTGAAAGATGATTTATTACTTACTTATTTATAAGCCCCCAGATGCTTTTTCTGCTATTTTCGCAGTCCGGCATTGCACCTTAGGGCATGCCTCCCAGGGAAAGGAACCCTTAATGGAACTATTCTCCCTGGAAGATGTTTCTTACTAACCATGTAATATAACATAACTAGTTGGGCACTTGTCTGATAAAGCAATTATGACCCCGACGCCTTGTCTCCATGCATGCCCCGGTTCTTTTATAACCGTAGGGGTATTCGGACACACTCCGGACTGTTGGGTCCCGAGGTTGAAGCGAAACGGTCCGCAAAGACAAACGATCTACAATCCGGCTAGAAGGCATCTTACATGTCATTTCAAATTACATCGTCAAACCGACTGATTGTACTCCTCCTCAATCCCATCTAACAGGCTGTCTAATTTACAGTCCTGTTGGGAATATTTCGCGGCCAGATCTACTTGGCCATACATCAAGCTCATAGGGATCTCCTTCCCATCAGGCCCCGCAGGTCCGACCTCGGCCATGTGGTTTGGGTCAGCCTTCGGGTAGCGCGTCTTCACCATGGCCCAGGCCTCCCTAGCGCCCTGACGGCAGGCCAATATCTTCCACAAACGGAGGCGTCGCCGTGCTCCCTGGAGCTTCTCAGCAAGCTCACCAAGGCCCTCGGGTAGGGAGACGGATGGCCATAAAGCCTGAATGACGCCACTCATCGCCTGCCGAACATGTTCGAACAATTGCGCCAGCTCGGGAAGTTGGTCACCGGTTGACCCAGGCATTTCCTCCACAGGGCGACCTGTGAGCACACCTAAAGACATATTTCTGTCAAACGACTTCCTCGCCGAATTCTTCTTTTCAAAGGAATTTGCTCAAGCACTTACTATAAATGCCGCGACGAAGTCGCTGATTCTCCTTCAAGGAGCCAGACAACTGGGCCCGAACACCTTTCAGCTCTTCTCCTAGCTGGGTGTGGGTATCTTGGAGCTTGTTTCTCTCCTGCTGCACCTTCATAAGCACCCTCTCGCCAGCCTTTAGCTGACGCAGTAGCTGTTGCTTGTCCGGATCTAGTCTGGCACCCTCTGCAATATTATTGTCAGATTCACGCCGCACTTTGTTAATTAATTATCTCTTCAAAGTACGTCTTACCAGCGGGGGTCTCTGTGGCTCCCCCTGTGGCGGCCAGTGCAGCCTCAAGTTGGGCCTTGCACTCTTGGAGCTCCTGGGACAGATGGGTATTCTTCTCCGTAAGATCCTGCATAAAAATTGATCCTTAAATCAGTTATTTTAACCATTTTAAGTCTCGGGGGCTACTGGCATATATAACTATTAAAATTACTTACACGTATGTCTTTCACATACTGCTCCGTGGCTCTGGTTAACCCATCTTGAGCGGCACGGAGGTGCGCATTTCCCGCATCAAAGGCATTTAACGCCTCCGGGGAGAAACACGCGTCACGAAGAACTGTCCGGCGACGCCTGTGATTCATGGCGCTCTCCACCTTAGACCGGGTGGCGGACATCCTGTCGGCATCTTCCGTCGGAGGAGCGTCCGACTCATGCCTTGTATTCACCTCCCCTTCCGGGCCATGCGTTGGAGCATGGCTGGCGAAGGCTTGATTGGCAACCTCTCCGGACACTGTCTGGCGAGCGCTCTTTCTGGAAAGGTTATGAGCATTAATATACCTCCTGGGAATCCTTCCCTTAAAAAATAGCGGTGCTCCGTACCATTGCGGCGACGTTTCAGTTCGCGTCGCACTCCTCTTCCGCCTGCTGGGTCGGACTGACCCTTGTTGACCGGCCGCCGCGGGCTCGGCTTCCTGCCGAACACCATTGGTGCATGGTGGTCAGAACTAAGCATTAAAAAAGTAACGACACCAGGACTTCGGTCATACTCACCGGGGAAGCCGGACACAAACCGGGGTAGTCAGCCATAATGGCGACTAAAGCATTATCTATGCTAAGCTGGTGGTACACCCCGTCGATCAGTTCCACCGCTAAGTCCGGATCCTCTTCAGAGGCCGGATCGAGGGACCTCTCTGGGTCTTCGGGTTGTGGGGCTGGGCTTTTTATACCCTCCACATCCCGATGCAGTTCCTGTGTCAAAATCATACAATAAGACAATTGCCTTTAAAGGCACGGTTCAGATATGCATGCGACCGCTTACCCAACTCCGAGGGTTGTTCATGGAAAATCCGTTCAGAGGATTCGTGCGGAGGAAGTCCTCCTTCTCCCCCTTGTACAAGCCGGACAGGATCTTCACCAGATCGTCGGCCGAGCCAGGTCCCTTGCGGTCGTGCGGGTGGCGTCGTCTTCTCCGTTGAAGTCCCACATGGGGTGGCCCCTATATTGGAGCGGCTGCACCCCACGCATTATGCATGTGGCCATGACTCCGGTCATGGTTAATCCGGAATGGGCTAGCAGCTGTATCCGGCCCATCAAGTAATGGACGCTGCTATCATCTTCTCGTCGAGGGCTCCATGGGCGCCAACTTAGGCATTTCTTCAAGGGGGCGTTGCTGAACTCCGGAAGGCCGATCCGGACTGGATCCGGCAGCGGAGCGTCCTCCATATAAAACCACTCCGAAGGCCAATCTTTGGACGCCTTCTTCGGGGTCCCAGACAGGTATCCGGTCCCGGCGATGCGCCATATTTCGGCTCCGCCCACTTGATATATCGACCCCTCGTGAGAGCGGGGTACGAGGCAAAACAGCCTCTTCCACAGCGCAAAATGAGGCTCAATGCCCAAGAACAGCTCACATAGAGCTACGAAGCCCGCGATGTGCAAAATGGAGGCAGGTGTAAGGTGATGAAGCTGGAGTCCGTAGAACTCTAGGAGCCCCCGGAGAAACGGATGTATAGGAAATCCGAGTCCCCTTATTAAGTAGGAGACGAAGCACACCCGCTCTCCTTTGGAAGGATTGGGGGCGCTCTCCGCCTGCTTCCCACCTTTGTAGGTGGCCAGTCCGGCTCGAACCGGAACCATGAAGGCCGGGGGAAGATATCCCTCTGCTTGGAGCGTCACTAACTCGCTGTGCGGGACTGAGCATCTCCTCCAATCTCCTGGCTTAGGGCTGGGAGCGCGAGAAGAGGAGCCGCGTCGACTGTCCATGTTGGAATGGGTTTGATGTCAGATGCGCCTTGATGAGTGCTTGCGGAGGGAGGATGATGTGATTTGGATCTGGATCCTCGCCTCTCTTATAGGCAGCTTATTTGCGCAGCTAGGAGGTAAAACATAAAAATACCCTGGCTTTTCGCATTCGTGCGACGCGTGGAAGAAGACCATTATTGGACGCGGAAGCCAAGGAGCGCAGCATTTATACAGCAACCGGACACTATCCGGCAAACACATGGAGCATGAAGAAGAACCTGCCTTGCAAACGCCGAAGACAACATACACGCCGGATTCGTCGTTATTGAAGCCTGGTTCGGGGGCTACTGAGGGAGTCCCGGACTAGGGGGTGTCCGGATAGCCGAACTATCATCATCGGCCGGACTCCAAGACTATGAAGATACAAGATTGAAGACTTCGTCCCGTGTCCGGATGGGACTTTCCTTGGCGTGGAAGGCAAGCTTGGCGATACGGATATGTAGATCTCCTACCAATGTAACCGACTCTGTGTAACCCTAGCCCTCTTCGGTGTCTATATAAACCGGATGGCTTTAGTCCATAGGACGAACAACAATCATACCATAGGCTAGCTTCTAGGGTTTAGCCTCCTTGATCTCGTGGTAGATCTACTCTTGTAACCCACATCATCAATATTAATCAAGCAGGACGTAGGGTTTTACCTCCATCAAGAGGTCCCGAACCTGGGTAAAAACATCGTGTCCCTCGTCTCCTGTTACCATCCGCCTAGACGCACAGTTCGGGACCCCCTACCCGAGATCCGCCGGTTTTGACACCGACAGTCGCCCTCTTGGAAGGATCTTGGCTTGACCTTCCGGCTGTGGTAGCAGCGCAGGCCTTGCTGGTAGATGGCGGACCGGTTGAGGGCTAACAGCCGGCTTTCTTCCAGCAAGTCGACGCCGTCTTCTCGTGCTTCCTTAGCCTCCGCCTCCGTGTACGTGGTCACCCGAGGTGAGTCGAACTCGATGTCGGTTGGGATGACAGCCTTGGCACCATATACAAGGAAGAATAGAGTGAAGCAGGTTCACTTGTTCGGGGTAGTGTGCAGACTCCAGAGGATGGCCGGCAGCTCGTCAAGCCAACAGCCGGCCGAACGCTCCAGTGGCACGACCAGTCGGGGCTTGATGCGGGAGAGGATGAGGCCGTTGGCCTGCTCAACTTGGACGTTTGACTGCGGGTGGGCAACGGACGCTAGGTCCAGTCGGATGCCCTGCGTCGCGCAGAAACGTGCCAATGCTCCCTTGGCAAAATTTGTGCCATTGTCAGTGATGATGCTGTGAGGCACGCCGTACCGAGTTGTGATGTCTGTGATGAATGTCACGGCAGTCGGACCATTCAGCTTCTTGATGGGCTTCGCTTCGATCCATTTGGTGAATTTATCCACTGCGACAAGTAAGTGTGTCATGCCGCCGCGCGCCGTCTTGAATGGGCCCACCATGTCCAATCCCCAAACGGCAAAAGGCCAGGTGAGGGGAATGGTCTTGAGTTCTGAAGCCGGCATGTGTTGCTTGGAGCTGAATACTTGGCAGCCTTTGCAGTGTTTGACCAACTCCTTGGCATTGTCCAAGGCAGTCAGCCAAAAGAAACCATGGCGGAAAGCTTTGGCAACGAGGGATCTTGAGGCTGCATGGTGGCCGCATTCGCCTTGGTGAATGTCTTTGAGGATTGCTATGCCCTTCTCTGGCTTGACGCAGCGCTGGAAGACTCCAGTGACACTGCGCTTGACAAGCTCTCTGTTGGCAATTGTATATGCGCCGGCTCGGTGTTGGATTTGTCTTGCCGCTATCTCGTCAGCTGGTAGTTCTCTGTTTATCAGGAAGTTGAGGATGGGCTGAGCCCATGATGGAGCTGTGACTTCTTCTATATCAACACGGCTACTGCAACCAGGGCGGGTGGGCTGGGTGGTGAAGAGCTGGAGCTGGCCGCCGCCTGGGGTGTTGAAGCAGTCCTCGGGCCGACTACCGTAGTCCCCGGGCCGGGTTCTGAAGTCCCCGGGCCGGGTGCGACTTTGGCAGTCCCTGGGCCGCCTATCGAAGTCCCCGGGCCGCCTGCTTGGCTCCCCAAGCCGGATCCGGCTGCGTCGGGGTTAGGCAGCACGAAGATGGAGTCAGATTCTGGAGACGGCTTGATGGACAGCTTGAGGAGGCGCTGGAGAGAGACGCCGGTTGGTATAGCTTGTCGGGTTGAGCCTATCCGTGCCAGGGCATCTGCTTGCTCGTTGTCAGCCCGTGGCACATGGAGGAACTCGCATCCTTCAAAGTAGCCGCTGATTTGCTGGACGAGGAAACGATAGCTCGCCATGTTTGTGTCCTTGGCGTCCCAGTCACCAGACGACTGCTGGACCACCAAATCCGAGTCACCATAGCACAGGATCCGGCGGATGCAGAGCTCTTTGGCTAGCCGGAGTCCGTGTATGAGCGCCTCGTACTCGGCCACGTTGTTGGAGGCGGCAAAGTGGATCTGCAGCGTGTATCTGAGTTTGTCACCTTTGGGAGAGGTGAGGACGATGCCGGCTCCCAAGCCGGTGCACATCTTGGACCCGTCGAAGTGCATCCGCCAATGAGTGGAGTCAGGAGCCGGCGGCAGGTACTGGGTCTCGGCCCAGTCGACGAGGAAGTCGGCCAATGCTTGTGACTTGATGGTGGTGCGAGGCTGGTAGAAGATCGTGTAGGGGCCCAGCTCAATGGCCCATTTCGCCACCTGGCCGGATGCGTCCCGGCTGCCTATGATCTCGGCGAGCGGGGCGATGCATACGACCGTGATGGAGTGCTCTTGAAAGTAGGGCTTCAGCTTCTTGGCGGCAAAGTACACGCCATAGCAAATCTTCTTGTAGTGTGGGTAGTTCTGCTTCGAGGCGGATAGTACTTCGCTTAAGTAGTAGACCGGCCTCTGGACCGGCTGAGCTCGGCCCTCTTCTGGGCGTTGGACTACAATGACGACGCTGACCACCCGGCTGGTAGCGGCGATATAAAGGAGCATGGGCTCTTTCTCAGTCGGCGCCGCCAAGACAGGCGGCATGGCCAGCATCTTCTTTAGCTCGTGAAAGGCTTGGTCGGCTTGGTCGTTCCACTCAAAATGAGTGCTCTTCTTCATGAGTCGGTAGAGGGGGAGAGCCTTTTCTCCCAGTCGGCTAATGAAGCGGTCCAGGAAGGCCAAGCACCCGGTAAACTTCTGGACGTCACGCAGCTTGGTGGGAATCTCCATTCTCTGGATGGCCTTGATCTTCACTGGGTTGCATTCAATGCCACGTTCAGAGACCAGGAAGCTAGGAGCTGGCCGGGTGGCACTCCGAACACGCATTTTTCGAGGCTAAGCTTGATCTGAAACCGGCGCAGGTTCTTAAATGTCTCCTTGAGGTCCTCCAACAAAGTGTTGCGCTTCTCCGTCTTCACCACGATATCGTCTACATAGACGTGGACATTTCTGCCGAGTTGCTTGAGGAGGCATTTCTGCATGTAACGCTGAAAGGTGGCACCGGCATTTCTCAAGCCGAATGTCATCGTCAGGTAACAAAAAGCTCTGAATGGCATGATGAAGGTGGTCTTCAGGCGGTCGGCCGGGTCCAGCTTTATCTGGTGGTAGCCTGAGTAGGCATCCAAGAAACTCAACAGCTCGCATCCGGCTGTGGAGTCTATTACTTGATCAATCCTGGGTAAGGCAAAGGGATCTTTGGGGCAGGCTTTGTTGAGGCTTGTGTAATCTATACACATGCGCCATTTGTTATTCTTCTTCAGCACGAGGACCGGGTTGGCGAGCCACTCCGGGAAGAAAACCTCCATGATGAAGCCGGCTGCCAAGAGCCGGGCTATCTCTTCTCCCATGATCCTTCTCTTCTCTTCTGACAGTCGGTGGAGGGGCTGCTTGACCGGCTTGGCGTCTGATCTGACGTGTAGCTTGTGCTCGGCGAAATCCTTCGGAACACCCGGCATGTCCTTGGGGGACCATGCGAAGATATCCCGATTCTCACGGAGGAAATCGACGAGCTCGCCTTCCTATTTACTGTCCAGGTTCGCCCTGATGATGGCAAACCTTTCCGGGTGCTCCTGGTCCAGGGGTATCTTCTTTGTTTCCTTAGCCAGCTGGAAGGAACCTTGGGCATCACACACTTTGGGGTCGGGGGACAAGGCAGGCTGCTTGCCAGCCATGGCCACGACCCAGTCCAACATCTTCTTCTCTTCGGCGATTACGAGGGACTCGGCCAGCCGGCTGCTGGCTGCAGCGCACTCGGAGGACTTCTTGTAATCGTCGGCTATGGTGATGATGCCCTTGGTACTCGACATCTTCATCTTGAGGTAGGCATAGTGGGGTACAACCATGAACTTGGCCAGAGCAGTCCGGCCAAGTAGCGCATGGTAAGGGCTCTCGAGGTCCACCACTTCAAACCAGATTGCTTCTCGGCGGAAGTGATCCTTGTCTCCGAAGAGAACATCTATCTTGATCTTGCCGATGGGTGAACAGGACAGGCCGGGTACAATGCCATGGAACACGATCCGACTTGGCATAAGGTGTTTGGCCTTGATGTTCACCTTCTCCATGGTATCTCTATACATGATATTGATGCTGCTCCCGCCGTCTATCAATATGCGGGAGAATTGGGCAGCAAGCCTGTTCGTTGCTAGGGTTGCCTCCAAAACCAATGCATAGGAGCCCGGGGACGACATCACCTCTGGGTGGTTGGCCCGGCTCCAGCTGATAGGCCTCTTTGACCAGTGCATGTATTCAGGGTTATTGGAAGCAACTGCATTGACTTCTTGGTGCTGTCGGTGCCGGCTGCGCTGGTCTTCGTGCTGGCTTGTGAATACGACGTAGGCGGCGTGCTTGTTGGGGAACTCTTCTTGGACAGCTCCGACTGCTGGTCGAGCGACCGGCGGCTAGGGAGCTGGAGGCGGCTGTCCAGCAGGTGGAGGCGGTACCAGCCCTTCGCCCTTGGTGATTCGGGTAAGCCAGTGGCACTTTCGGGTTGTATGGTTGGACGGCTTCGCGCCGCTGTGGAACTTGCATGGGGCATCAAGGGCTTGCTCGTAGGAGAAAGCCGGCTGCCAAGCCGGCCTGCCGCCTTTCTGCTTCTTGGGAGCGGGCCGCCCCTCAGGTTGTTCGTCTTCGACTGTGGCTACTTGCCGACTAGCGGAAACCGGCATCGGAGCCTTGCGCTTGTTGTCATTCTGGTATGGGCGCCGAGTGGACTCTCCAGCCGGCGTCTTGGGAGCCGGCGCAAGCACCTTCCTGGAAGCGTCGACTCGAAGCTCGGTCTTCATGGAGGAGTCGGCCGTGGCGTATTTATCAGCGATGACCAGCAGCTCGTCGAGGGTAGCCGGCTCGTCGCAGAGGAGTCGGTGCTTGAGGAGGGTGCCTTCTCGGCACCTGGCCGTGAAGTATTCTATCGCTTGAACCTCGTGCACCCCCTCGCAGGAGTTGCGGAGCTTGGCCCAATGCATGAGGTAGTCGCGGGTTGACTTGGTGGGTCCTTGTACGCACAAGGAGAGTTGCCTGGGCTTGGGAGCCCGCTTGTAAGAGCTGGTGAAGTTGCGGATGAAGGCCTCGATGAAGTCGAGCCAGTTGTTGATGCTGTAGGGCTTGAGGCTATTGAGCCAGGTGCGCACCATGCCCTGAAGCATGAGGGGCACATATTTCATGGCAACGCGTCTGTTGCCGTTCTATGCGGACTGCGGTCGAGTAGTCGATCAGCCAATCTTCCGGCTTCACGGAGCCGTTGTACTTGGGCGTGTCTCTTGGGAGCGAAAACCCTTTGGGAAAGGGCTCGTCGCTGATGCGGGGGCCGAAGCAAGGCGGCCCGACATCGTCTTCTTTTTCTAACGCCAGGGATCGTGCAAGGCGGTCGATCCGATGGCGGGTGTCGTTCTCGCCGACTCCTTCGCGGCGACCAAGTCGGTCGCTGAGAGTCAGATGCGTGACAGGCGGCGGGGTGGGATATCTTTCCCCGCGAGGTGGAGGAGGGGGCATATCGCCTCGTTGCTCCACGGCTCGAGGGTGGCCTTCTGCGTCACGCTCGATAGAGATCCGGGTTCGGCTTCGGCTGGCAGCCGGCTCTTTTTCCAGCTTGGTGCGGGCTCCGCCCGCGGTTGGCGTACACGACATCGCGCCGTGCTCTCGGCGCGGGGGAGGGCTTTCGGCGCGGACACCAGCTTCATGCCGCTTTGCGGCCGCGTCAATCAGCTGCTGGATCCGCCTGGTCATGTAGGGGAGCTCGTCGGCCCCTACTCCGTTCAGCTCATCTACGACCGACTGGGCGGTGCGTAGGTTCTCGAGAGGCGTGGCGTAGACTGGGCGTTCTGCCCCCAGCATATCGGCGATGGCCGCACCGCGCTTCTGGACAACGCCGGCCCAGCTCGGTCCGTCGGGAGGCGACGTTCCGAAGGCGGCGCGGTCGACCTCGCGCTGGTGGGCCTCGGTGAGGCGTCTCATGGTGGCTAGCTTCTGGGCCTCCGCGACGAGGGCAATGCGGTAAGCCTCCAGCGCCTCAGCGTCGGCGTCGGCCGGGATGGGGACGGACAAGTCCTGCAACGCCGTTTGCAGGGCGTCATGGGTGTTCTCGCCGGAGGTGACTCCGTGGCTGATGACCATCACCTCGGTAACGGTGCTGCCACCGCTGTCGGCTCGCGGGAGAGGATCGTCGAAGACCACCACGTTGGTGGGGAAAGCGTCGAGTGATGCAGTGTCGGAGTCGACAAGCATCGGGTCGGTGGAACCGACGGACTCCAAATCCACAGCAGGCTCGCTGGAGACGTGGAGCTGGTCGAGCAGGCTGACGAGGCGGCTCTCGAGGCAGCCGGTGCCCGCGTCGGATGCGGGCTCGTCTGAGACGCGAGTCTCGTTGGAAATACGAGCCTCGCCGAGAAGGTCGGCGAGGCAGCTCGCAGCGCAGGCGTCGGTGATGCCTTGCAGCGCGTCGGGGCAAGCGCCATCGGGCGTGCTGGGCTGGCTACGCCCGCGGGGGAGGAAGAGGGTTCCCGTCCAGAACAGGTCTCCGAACGACGGCGCACCTAGCCCCACGGTGGACGCCAAATGTCGGGTGGTAGGTGCGACATATGCCAATGGGTGGCTAATCATAGTGGGAGACAATAAGACGTCGCCGGTGCCTGGAAACGGGATGAGGCGAAGACATGCACGCCGACGAATCTTACCCAGCTTCGGGGCTCTCCGTGGAGGTAACACCCCTACTGCTGCTCTACGGGGTGGCCGCATGATCACTAGATGAATAAGTTACTACAAGCTGCTCCTAGAGCTGTTCGGGGAGAGGAAGAAGAAGGGCACGGCTAGCTCCTCTCTTCCCTCTATGTGGTGGCTAAAACTATCAGAGTCCAACCCTTTGCATGGGTTCCCCGGGGGGTATATATAGGCCTACCCCCCGGGGGTACAATGGTAATCCGGCTAGGTGCGGGCCCTAGCCGTCAGTGTCTTCGTCCGCCGGCTTCTCCGCCGGCCGCTGGGGCCCGCCGACTTGGTGGGTCCCGCCGGTTGCCGGCTCCCTGGTCGACAATCTGGCCCCACCATCGAGGGACTTGTCGGGGGCTGGTTACTGTTGCCTCAATCCTGATGACGAGGGCTTTGTCGGGGTGGGCGTGGCTACAGTGCCGCCGCCTTGGCGGTGATCACTGTAGCCTCACCTCGTCTTGTCTCCTTAATGGGGCGCTTCCTTTGAGGGAGGGAACCAGCCGGCTGTGGGAAGCCGGCTATACCTTAGGCCAACTCGGGGAAGCCGAGCCGCCTTGGGGCATCTCTCTGACTGGGGGGACCCGCCGCCTGCGGGTATTACAAACAACCTGTCGTGGGTGACGTCATAGTCAACATGGCAACAATGCCGCACCGAACGGGTGATGGCCACCCCGTACGGTGCACTGTAGCCACGCATGCTCTGGGATGCGGGGGTGGCAGACCTTACTGTAGCCACGCCCCATCTTATCGCCGTTATGTGGGTGCAGATTCTGAGGGTGCAGCCTCGGCTGCCTGCGGGGTGTCCGGCTCCTTGGAGTCAGCATTCTCGTGGCCGGCTACATGGAGCCGGCCCTTAGGCAGCCGGTTCCTTGGAAGCCAGCCCTCAGGCGGCCGGTTCCTTGGAAGCTGGCCCTATCGTGGCTTTCTTCTATGGGTCTTGGGACCAGGACGCCTCCTGATAGCCGGCATGGTTGACAGCCGGCCGGGGGAAGGCGGCCCAGCGTCTTGGATGCCAGATGGCCTGATTGGCTTGTAATTTTTTCAGAAGCCCCAGGGGGAGCCGGCTAGGCTACCCGTGGTCATTTACTCTGACAGCCTCTAAATCCAACATATCATTAACCGAAGTTAAAATTTCACTATCATTACTACCTAGTGAAATTCCTAGCTGGTTTGCATTATTAACAATCTCATCATTGGTAAAATGCAAAATAGAATTAGAAGTATCAACCGACATACCAGTAGTGACCTCCACATCATGAAGCTTGGCCGCCCTCATGGCGCACCGCTGCTGAATGTCGTCCACACCCGGATGGTCCTGGAGACGGCTGCTCAACCGTCGCCCCTCAAACACCGGATCCGGTATACCACCGAACGCAATCACCTCCTCTCAGTGGCCCTGCTCAAATGCACCAAGCCGGGTGAGGGTGGAACCAGGGCCTCCTGCCCGAGTTCCCCATCCACCCCGGCCCGTCGGCCAGCAGGAGGCATCGGCGCTGAAGGAGGGCTGGCCCCTGGGCGCCCCAAGAGAATAGAGCCCCGAGGCCACCCAGAGCCCTCACCAGAAAGCAAGGCCGCCGCCTGCATCATTGGTCTAGCGAGAGGAGAGGCAGGTGCCGAGGCCAGCTGCCCCGAACCCCCCTCCGAAGAAGTCTCAACCAACGGAAGAAATGAAGGAGGCGCCGAGGCCACCTGCCCGGAGCCCCCAACAGCAGATGGCACCTCCGGCTGCACCTCCGGTATGGCGACCGCAGGGGAGGGGTCCGAGATCACCATCCTCGGATCCCCTGCAGGGAGAACGCCCTCCACCACCTAGCCCGCAACCTGAGTAGAATCAACGAACATGCGGGAGGGAACCACCTCCGCCTCACTCTTGACCGAAATCGGCGAGGCCTCAAGAGGAGGAGCCACAATAACCTCAAACTCCAAAACAGGTAGCGAATGCTCGAACACCTCATCAGACTCCACCTGCTCACTTCAAAGTCTCGGGGGCGCAGAGGCTGGCTCGAAAGACCCAAATCTGAGCGTGGTCGTAGGCACTGTGGAAGGTGGTGCCGTCCCATCCCCAGACGCCTGAGAATCGACTCACGGCGCAGTATGTCGGCGTTCTGGGAACGGGGGTACCCAGACTTGCCTGCCTGCGGCCTGCGGCGTGGCTCCAGGAGTGGCCCAGTACGGCCCATCTTCATCAACACATGCTCAAGACCCTCGCGAGGGGCCAAGCCTCGAGGGGCGGACGACAGGAGGCTTCCTCGGGCACGGCCTCGTCAGGCTGGCTCACGAGTAGGCGGAGAGATCAAAGCGGGGGTACCTCGCGAGGTGCTCATGATGCAAGCCATGACGACCAAGGCTAGGCAGGCGCCAGGCGGGCGCCGGCCTACACAGAGTCCTTGTTTCCTCTTTGGTGCAAAGGGGGCAAGCGCAGGCGAGGGTATCAAGCAAAGGCAACCATTTCGGTGCAACAAGACCAAGACCAGCAGAGCGGCAGGATGGAGGTCATCATGGAGCCCAAGCCGGCGTCACCACCAGAGTCTTTAGCAGGCGAGGACCAACTTTAGTCCGGATAAGTGTACTAGATGTTCCCCTTCAAATGGCCAATTGTTGGCGCCCTTCCCGCTCAATATTTGGGAAGAGGCCCAGGGCCTCCGCCTATAAATAGGACTAGCCACCCCCAGGGTAGAGGGATCTAGAGGCAGCTGATCTAGAGATCAACCAGAGAGAAGAACCTTAGCCAACACCACCATAAGAACTCCTCCCCTCACGAGGTAGTTCTTCCTTGTATTGTTCATCGTCATCCCCAGAAGCAATCCACCACACCACACACTAGAGTAGGGTATTACACCACAATGGTGGCCTAAACCAGTATAAATCTCATGTCCTCTGTGTTGTTCTTCGTGTAGTTTAGGTCCTAGCGAGGCGACGAGACATGGGTAGGCAGGGGGTGTGATCTCCGCGTGCACCCCCGAGTTTGAACCTTGAGGGTCTGCCGGAACCCGAAATCCGACATTTGGCGCTAGGTAGGGGTGCACCGGAATCCGCCTTCCGTCGCCTCGTGTTTTGCCGCCCGTCGCATCATCATCGACATTTCCGGCGACCCAACAGGCAACCCCGATCCCTGGGCGGCATGGCCCGCCTGTGCAGAGCCACCTGCCCAGGGCGACCTCAACCCTATGCCCCAGGCAGCCCGTGGTTCGTAGGGCGCTGTGGGCCGCGGGCGATGCGGTCAAGCGGCACCAGCTCTCATGCCGCGGTAGGTGCGGTCGGCAGCAAGGGCCTCAAGCCACGCCACGGCCACGGGTCCGTACACCCGGTGGGAGCAGGCAAACTCAAGGGCTGCGCTCACTGTGGCCCGAGATCTACTGCGATGCAGGCTGCTAGCGGGCGGCCGCGACGTGCTCTTGGAAAGGGTGGCGGAGCTCCTGGGCTCCGCCGCCTCGGGGGCTCACCCCTTCGGCGCCCAGCCACCGCCTCAGGCCCAAGGCGGATCGCACGGAGGCCCCACACGCGCCCGTGCAGCCCCGAGAGGGTTCCAGGGCCACTCCAACACCACCCTGGCCGTCGGCGCCTGGCTGCCGCTAGTGCCGCCTCCGCCTTCGGCCAGCGAAGGGGGATCCACTGCAGTCCATGGTCCAGGTGGGCCACCGCGCCACCACCCCCATGCAAGCACCTCGAGCGGGACCGCGTGGCACACGGGGCACTACAGCGAGGCATTCGGGCCGGCGGCCACAGAAGCGTACGTGCCCCACATGGTAGATCAAGGACACGTGCAGGAGGAAGACCATGACTCATTCCTTTGCCCAGGCTGGGGGGAAGAGACACACGAAGCCGAACTCTTTCAGGAGCCCAGAGAAGGCCTCGTCGACCGCGCTGGAGGCAGCGACTATCGGGTACCACTAATCCCTCAGGAACAGGCATACGCTAACCATGGATCGCAGGAGGAACAGGACGTCGCGCCGGGTGGCCGCCCCAATCCAGCAGCCTCCTACCCCTCAGGTGGAGGGCACCGAGGGCTGCAGGAGGGGGGCCGAGATCCGGCCTCGCCCCCACGACGCTCGGAGCAAGGTGTCCTCAGGAGGTAGGCCCTCTGCCGGGGAGGTGCCTCAGGGCCTACCCCCGGTAGAGGACCCATGGTCGTCGGGGGAACCGCTGGCGACCGCTCTATCCCGTCGGTGGCGTCCTCGGTCTCCGGCCGTCATCGATGGCGATGGAGTGTGGCGCAAGGCGGGGCCCTCGTCTGGCGATATGAAGCAAGGCCGGTACCTATGAAGAAGGCCCAGTGCCTGTGAAGCTCGACGCCTCGTGACACTCTCATGTAATAATGAGTGGGGATGTACACGCCCCGGAGTCTCCGGAGAGCCGCCCTCGGGCCTTGGGGGCTCCCGCCCACGCCCAGTGGTAGCACTTAGCTCTGCGCTGGTGAGAAGACATTGAAGACTAGACTAGGTGCCGGACGCGGCCTTTCTGCTTTTTCTGCCTTTCCTTTTGTTGTCGTTTTTCCCCTGTTCGGATTTAAATTGGATTTGAGCTTGAGACTTGGTGTGTTCGGGGAAGGGGTGTTTAGTCTCGTTCGAGCAATTTCTCGCGTTCTGGTTACCGCCTTATGTCCATCCAGCCTCAGCCGCCTCCCCTCGTGAGCCTCTCACGAGCCGGGCCAGGCCCAGCATGCGCGCAGCCCAGACTGCCACCGCCACGCCCTCTCAGGAGGTTCTCCTTGCAGGTTCAATAAGCTCGTTCAGGAGGCACTCAGGACACCACGGCCCTCCGCAGGCTAGGGGCCCATGCGGGTCAAAGGTAAACAAGCCAGTCGACTCGCCACGAAACCAACCGACTAGCGCAGGCACACGGGTGATATCATGTCTACAAATACGCTAACTGCAAGTTTTTACACGAGGGGATCCCCCTCCCAAAATGCTCTTACAAACCTCTGGGCCAAGCCCGAACTCTCTCTGCGCAGGGTAAAAGCAGGAACAACACGCGGTCAATCAGATAAATCCCCCAATGCATCCTCAGGGACACCTCCGGAGTCGCCACTAGCATCACTGGCCTCGCCATCGCCTTCCGCGCCACCGCCGACAGCACCTGGGCCGTTCACCACTCTGCCCTCATCAGCGGCTACGACCACACCGTCGTCGTTGGTGGTGAAAGACCTGACAAGGGCGTCCATGTTGTCTTCCACCCAACGTGCCAGATCGCCCCGGATCGCCAGGGGTACCGGTGCGATGGCGGTGTCAAAGTCAAAATGGAGATCCATGTTCTGGAGATGACTGAAGACGCGAGAAAAAGCACGCCCCAGCAGGGCACGGCTCCTCTCCTCCACCAACCTGTCAGCTCTGCCCGACCGAGTCTCCAGCTGCGTCACCACATCAGCGGAGAATTGAAGGTTGCCGGCAAAGTTAACCACATGAGGCTCCCCAACGGCTACCTTGCAGATGTTACCCAGGGCCGTGTTAGCTCTTTCCCGGAGCGTGCGGAGCATAGGGCCATGCTCGTGCTCCAAGGTATGCCTCTGGCGTATCTCATCCTCACTCCGCCACGCGACGGCCTCGGCCGCATCCACCCTTTGACGGAGAAGAAGCGCCTCGGCGCGGGAAGAAGCCAGTTCCACCTGTGTCGTGCCAAGGGCGGCTCGGACAGCGTCTGCGCGTCGCGTCACTTCATCCAGCTTGGCCTTCAGGGCGGCGGTCCTACCCTCTACTTCGACTTTGATCAACTCCAGCCTCTCCTCGAACTCGCGCTCAAGGTTCAAGCGGGCCGCCGCCACCCGAAAATCAACCTCTTTTGCGGCTCGGGCTTCCCTCGCGGCAATGTCATCCTCCGCCCGCGCCACCAGGCGCTCCCTCGTCTCCAACCGCTCAAGGTCCAGGGTGCGTTCGGCGGCCTCCATCGTCAGTGCCTCCTCACGTCTCTAGAGCTCCGCCCGGTCGGCCGAGGCCCCCTTCATCGATGCAAGGGCCGCCTCACGCAACTCCACCTGCTCCTGCAGGGAGCCACTCCAGGTCCGGAGCTCCCACGCCCGCTCCTCAGCGGCCCTGCACCGCTGGTCAGCCTCCCGAGCCTCCTTGACAACCCAGGAGCAGGCCTCCCGAGAGGCCGCCAACGACACCTTGGCTTCCTCATTATCGAGGTCACGCTGGTGACGCGCAAGAGCCGCGGCCACCTTCAGCTTGCGCCTCTCCTTAGCTAGGCGCAGGCCCTCGGCCACAAGGCGCGCGTCCTCGTCAGCAAGCTCTACACCAAGCTGGCTCACTGCGTCAGCCGCTCTCCGGAGGAACCCTTGGCGGAGGGCGCGGCACTCCCGAGCACGCTCGAGCACGTCTTCCGCATCATCCTCCGCCCCAGGCGCGCGCGGAGGGCCACGGACCAGCACTCCTCCTCTGGGCAGGGGGCTGGGGGCTGGCGCCCTAGTGATGGCCGGACGCGCCTCGCCAGAAGCATGGCCTAGAGCCGGTTCGTCCCCCAAGAAAGAACGCAAGACCGACATCAGCTTGTCGTCGTCCACGACCAATCAAAGAGCCCAGGGCAGGCTGGCTATGCCCCGGGAGGGTTCACGAAGGATGGTCGTGGGGTGTGCAGAATCATGACGCATCACAGGATGGCTCACCTCTCCAACCGACCTCACCACTAGGGCAGTGCTTGAGCCCAGGGCGCCTGGGGATGGTGGAGAGGGCGAGGCCTGGAGGGATGGTTCCTCAGCCATCTCTGTGAGCTTGGCAGGAAGGGCCCTGCAAGGCAATGATCAGCTGGAGCAGCAAGAAAGTGAGGGACTGAGAAAGGGGAAGGCTTACTCATCAGTGGCGAAGTACTTCCTGCGCTTCAATAAGCGGCAACGGTAATCATCACCCAAGGCCTCCCTTCTCTTTCGGAGAGCCTTGAAGTCCACTCGGAAGCGGCCCAGGAGCTCGGTGCACGGGTCATCCTGTGACGAGGAAGAAGCGCCGATGAGATCAATGTCAGGGGCATCGCCCTGGCACCTGCTGCCAGACGTCGCACCATGGAGGGTGGCCGGGGCCTCAGGAGCCTCTACCACAGGAGCCGTGGGCCGCGGCTCAGCACCCTCAGCCGCCGCAGGGCGGGCCTCAGGAGCTGCCGCCTCAGGAGTCCCGCTTGGCATCATCATCCTGATATTGGCCCCCTCAGCCCCCGGCGGCCCTTGCCTCCCAGCTCCACCACTCGAGGAGGGACCGTCGTGGGCAACCGGAAGAGCAACCACCACGACTGGGTTCTCGCGAGGTCCCCTGAGGCCTGCGGGGCGCATCCCCCATTCATCGAAGTTGGGCATCTGCTTCACAAAATCAACCCGGTTTGAGCAAAGGTACAGCAGGGCGCCCCCATGCCGGATGCTGCCAGGGGAAGGGTCCCCGGTCAAGATCATGAGAACCTTCCTCAACACTTCAGGCGTCAGATCTTCCTCTTGGAGCCTCATGCGGTCTTCACGCCCCCCGAAGGCCCACATCTGGCGGGAATGACGCTGGAGAGGGGCAATGCGGCACAGGAGGAACTCCTTCACCACCTTGGGTGCTGTCGGTGTCAAAACCGGCGGATCTCGGGTAGGGGGTCCCGAACTGTGCGTCTAGGCGGATGGTAATAGGAGACAAGGGACACGATGTTTTTACCCAGGTTCGGGCCCTCTCGATGGAGGTAAAACCCTACTGCTGCTTGATTAATATTGATGATATGGGTAGTACAAGAGTAGATCTACCACGAGATTAGAGAGGCTAAACCCTAGAAGCTAGCCTATGGTATGATTGTTGTTCGTCCTACGGACTAAAACCCTCCGGTTTATATAGGCATCGAAGAGGGTTAGGGTTACACAGGGTCGGTTACAATGGTAGGAGATCTACATATCCGTATCGCCAAGCTTGCCTTCCACGCCAAGGAAAGTCCCATCCGGACACGGGACGAAGTCTTCAATCTTGTATCTTCATAGTCCAGGAGTCCGGCCAAAGGTGATAGTTCGGCTATCCGGACACCCCCTAATCCAGGACTCCCTCAGTAGCCCCTAAACCAGGCTTCAATGACGACGAGTCCGGCGCGCATATTGTCTTCGGCATTGCAAGGCGGGTTCCTCCTCCGAATACTTCATAGAAGATTTTGAACACAAGGATAGTGTCCGGCTCTGCAAAATAAGTTCCACATACCACCGTAGAGAGAATAACATTTGGACGAATCTAATCTGCTGATGTATTCCGCAGCGTGACATCATGCCGCGGCCAAGCCTTCATTCGAATCGTTTTATTGTCCCACCTCAGCGCGTTTAGCGAGGCGGTTTTCTTGGCACGTCTTGTCAAAGCAGAGATCGTGTCCCCTTATTCCGGGATTCTCATCAATACGGGCGTGGGTAACCCAATCGTGCCCATTGGCACGCCCCCTCTATCGAGGGCGAGTCCTGAACAGTCACGGGGAAGGCTCTTGGTATTAAACCTCCTTATAAAGAGACCAAGGCCCCACTCCTTTCTTTCAATCTCAATCGAATCCGCCCCTCGCCTTGAGTTCCAACACCCAAAGCTCCAGATTCAGGTGCTTCGGACCTTCGATGATGTCCGGCTCCAACCTGCAAGGCCGGTGGATGCCTTCCTCCGTTACGGAGGAAGACGTGCTAAGGTTAAGAGATGCCAGGTATCTAACTGGCGAAATTTCGCATAGGCTACCTGCCCAAGGGCAGGTTATTCCCACTCCCAAGCCCGGCGAAAGCGTAGTGTTCGCGTCTCACTTTCTTCGGTGGCTAGGCTTCCCGACGGACCCCTTTGTGAGGGGGCTCATGTTTTATTATGGGTTGGAATTTCATGACTTGGATCCGGAGTCCATCCTCCACATCTCATCGTTCATTGTCGTATGTGAAGCCTTCCTCCGTGTTACCCCTCACTTCGAATTGTGGCTCAAGACCTTCAAGGTGGAGCCGAAGATGATCAAGGGGCAGCAGGCAGAGTGCGGAGGGGCTGTTATAAGCAAGAATGCTGATGCTCCGTGGCCCGAGGGCTTTTTTCAAGAGGATCTCGGCCTATGGCAACAAGAGTGGTTTTATATCATAGTTCCCAGGGGCACCAAATGGGTGGTGCCACCTGCCTTTCGCTCGGGTCCTCCACCGCGGCTGGCATCATGGGTTAATAAAGGACTTGATTGGGGGCCTTCCAAGGACGTGCCCTTGTTGCAGGGCCGCATTCGAGACCTCCTAGAGAGGGAGATCACTCTGGTCGTAGTAGCGCAGGTCATGCTGATTCGTCGCATCCTGCCCTGCAAACGTCGCCCCCTCCGCCTATGGGAATTTAACCCGGAGGGACCACGAGCTCTCCAACATTTTATGGGCGTGACGCCCGTGGAGATGTACAAGCTTCTCTTCGGATCACAAGCGATGTGTCCGGACTTGACCGAGGACGCAGGTCTGAGCTGCAATCGCCTGGATACTCAAGTAAGTAGCCTTGTATCCAAACACACTATCCCATATTTATTATGAACTTTTCCCTTTAAAAGAGTTGTTCCTTGAACAGGAGTGGATAGCGAAGGCAAAGTTAATCAGGTGTCCGGCCCCCCTCCCTAAGACCATGCCGGATCCCGTGTTAACCAGGATGCTGGAGGTTGCGCCTTTGGAAGAGGGCGAAGGGGGGAACAAGGAAGCTACCGCCTCCGCGAAGGAGGCTGTCAGGAGAGGGGGATCGAGAATCCCTCCCTCCAAGGGAAGAAGAGGACCGCCTCTGAAGACCCGGAGACCATGGTCTCAAAGCGGGGGAAGAAATCTTCGCCAGAGGGTCCTGCATCGAGAGATGCCTCGGTCGCATTATGCCCCCAAGGGGATCAACCCTCTACCGAGCCGTAAGTAAAAAAAAGGGGAGTTTATTTTAAAATAAAGGATATCCCTGGCCAATTTCTGATGAAGATGACCAAAATTTACCTTGTAGTTGGGATCTCAGCCCTTCTCAGCAGAGCTCATCTTCGGGGGATGTTCGTCCGGAGATGATAGAGAGCGAAACACCTCCCCCTGTCGTACCGTCTAGCGAGGCGGGCGACCCTGAGGTGTCGTCGCGGAGGGCTTCTCCGTGTCCGGCGGGGCTGGAAGGTAGTCGCATGTCCCCTCAAAGCCCTCCACGTCCGGCCTTCGAAAAAGGCCATCAGACGAGTCCGGCACCACCTGGTGTACGGTCGGAGGAGCTGAAGGATCTGCTTGGGCGAGCGTCTATCTCAGAAGATCACCGTGCGTTGATGGGTGCGGTGATTGAAAGGATCTAATCCGCTGAGAGCGGATTACACGAAGCCGTCAGAAGTTTACTGACAGGCTTTGAGGTACGCAAAATGATGTACCCTGTGACAGTTCCGCATATAACATGTGCCTTGTGTACATAGTAGCCCATGAGGCTCGGTGTGTTGTCAAAAAGGACAGCGCGCCGAGGATCATAATCCCAGGTATAATGTGTCGCCCTTCCTATGTAGGTGGCGAAGGGTCCGGTGGCTAGCCGGACTGAGGAATTTGCCGAACTAAAGCGGCAACTTGATGTGGCGGATGCCGACATTGCGCTTGTCAATAAGCGGCTTGACGAGTCGCAAGGTATGCAATTTCTCCACGGACACCTGGTAGGGGAGCTTGATGCCCGTGCCTTACAACATGTATGCTTGATGCAGATGGTGCCGCTGCCATGGAGAACCTACGGGCGGAGCTCGCCCGGGCCAAGGAACAGGCCAGAAAGAGTGATGCGGCTGCCTTAAAGGCGGCCGAAGAGCTAAAAGACGAACAGGCTGCTCACTGCCGAAGCAAGAAGGAAGTGGCTGAGATGGCCGTGAAGTTGAAGAATGCTGTCGACCGCTGTAAGCTTCTTGAAAAAGAAGATCGAGCGGTGCAAGAGGACCTGAAGAAGGCCACTACCGAGGCCAAGGATGCTCGCTCTGTGATGAGAGCTATGAAGGAGGAGCTGCGTTAGGCCGGAGATATCGCGGCTGGAAAGCCCTTTCTGCTGCGGAGTAAATTCGTGGATCCTAAATGTGCTCAGTTGGACCGGCTGTGGAGTTCGGAGGATGCTTAGCTGGACTTGGCGGCAAGTGCCGCGGACGCGGCCGAACACTTTCGAGATCAAAAGGATCACGAAATGGAAAAGGTTTTTTGGTCGCAGTTCCATAATCCAGAGCACCCACTTCCATTAACCGATCGCTTGGCCGAATGGGCGGAGCTGAATAGGTTATCCAGACTTGCCATGAAAGTTGTCGTGAGTCTTTTGTGGCCAAGAAGGCCCGAGCCGAAGAGTTATTTTGGCTTGGTGCAGCAGTTCCTTGGTGCGGTGCCACATATCAACGCAATGAGGAGGTCAGCATGCATAGAGGGTGCGCGGATGGCTCTTGCCTGTGTCAAGACATACTGGGCGGAAATGAAGGCCACCGATGTTGCATCCCAAGATTCGGACGGAAGCCAGTACCTGTCGAGCACTATTTTCAGGAAGTTCTGCAGGGCGCTCATTTAATAGAGACGCAGTGCTCAAAGGATATTATGTTTGAATAACATGTATTATTGTGAAACAATATAAGAGCTTTTTATACTTGTGCCTTTCAAGAATTAAAATACCTCATGTGCGGCCGCTAGTGTATATGTATATATAACCTGAAAGATGGCAGTCTTCGGCTTCAGCCCCCACACATATAATGCGGGGGTGTTTGCGAAAAGGTGCATTTTCACACTTGATCCAACATCTTGGTCCTATAAAGGAGGTGGTAGCACAGCAAACTAGGCAACATGACTATAATGCTTTATCACTTTCACTTAGCCATATGAGTTTGACAGTGGGGCTACGACATAGCCCCTAGGGGCACCGCGCTCACCCGAATTTGGGGCGCGTATGTGCCTGACCAGGAAACGGTCCTTCGTCAATGCGGAGGAATTCTATAGATTCCGACGGGTCATCGAGTGGTTGACCAGTCTCACGCTATATCATGACAGTCAGTTTTCGGCTTTCTCTACTGAGGTGCTCGCCTGGCCGAACCGGGGCACAATCGCAGTAGTTCTCCTGGTGCCGCCTTAGCCGATAGAGCGGAATGTAAGGCAGCAAAACACAGGAGCCGGGCAAACCCAACATTTGACCAAAGACATGATTCGGAGCTGATGCATATAAGGCCTAACTCGAGACACCGAACACTCCCTAAGGTATTCGGTCTTTATGAAAACGGGCCGAAGAATGCCCGTGGTAATAAGCCCCTGGTGTCCAGGTACGTGCAAAATTCTGACGTGGCCGATGCCAAAACGTCAGCCTCCTCCTTGGTTATAGCAAGAAACCAGGGGATGTGTATCAACAAGAGACAGTAAAAAAGGTTTACGCAGGGTCTTAATCTGAAAAGAATCCTTGTCACGGGTCCCTACTGCACTGCGCTTGTGTCTCCGTTGTGCCGTATCCTGGACGGGTGTAGCACGGTGTTCATCTGGAAAAAGAGAGGAACTTAGTTGAAAAAGATCATGCGAAAAATGTACGTTACAAAAAAAAAGTATAATTCAAAGAATGAATAAAATTGAGCTTTATTGTCTCTTGTTGTACATGCGCGGAGCCCCTTGTATGTTTACGCCGGACTCGTCTAACTATGTCCGGGGTCCAAACGACCTACTTAGGTGCTTTGCTTAGTGAAGCTGTTTTAGTGTGTGGCTGTCAAGGCAGTCACACAATCTTTCGCGCTCGAGGAACACTCGATATTTCCCTTTAAGGAGATGACACCTCGTGGACCGGGCATTTTAAGTGTAAGGGATGCATAATGCAGTATTGTGTTAAAGCAGGCGAAAGCTTCATGTCCCAGTAGTGCTTGATAGCTACTTGTAAATGGGGCGAGGTGGAAGGTTAATTTTTCGCAGCGGAAGTTGTCGGGTGAGCCGAACACAACTTCTAGCAGTAGAGAGCCCGTACAATGGGCATATGGGCCTGGCATTACCCCTTGAAAGGAAGTGTTGCTATGGCAAATTTTGGTTGGGTCTATCCCCATTTTTCGGATTGTGTCCTGGTATAGCAGGTTTAGATCACTGCCGCCATCCATGAGGACTTGTGTAAATTGGAGTCCGTCAATTATCGGATCTAATATCAAGGCAGTCCATCCTGCATTCCGGATACTTCTAGAATAATCCTGATGGTTGAAGGTGATTGGTTTTAACAACCAGTTGCGGGACTCCTCTGGGATAGGCCATGTGGCGCGTACCTCTATGGGCACCGCTCTATTTTTCCCTTTTGTCACATGAAGTGAGTTTACTGCTTTGACTTTTTGCGCGAAATTCTTTTGTATTCCGGTGCTCTGCTTGTGGGGTTCGTCATCGTCCTCTCTTGGTGTGTCAAGCCCCTTGTGTTCGGCGTTGAGTTTGCCGGACTGCTTGAAGACCCAACAATCTCTGTGGGTATGGTTTGCAGGCTTCCCGGGAGTACTGTGGATTTAGCATATCTTGTCCAAGATTTTGTTTAAGTTAGATAGCTCGTCCATGTTATCCTCAAGGGGCAGTTTTTTATGATTCTGCTGAGAGCTTTTGAATCCGGCGTTGACTGCCATGCTCTTCGGGCTGTTTCCCTTGGTCCGGCGTTGGTCCTTGCTGCGTCGCGGTTTCCCATTTCCATCCCTGACTTCGGATGTACTTGGGTTGCTAGTACTGCATCTTGCCAGCTAGCTATCCTCTCCGTGCAAAAGCGGGTCATGAGGCTTGTTAATGCGGCCATTGTTCTTGGCTTTTCTTGGCCGAGGTGTCTGGCGAGCCATTCGTCTCGGACGTTGTGTTTGAAAGCTGCTAAGGCTTCAGCGTCCGGACAGTCGACTATTTGGTTCTTTTTAGTAAGGAATCTGTTCCAGAATTTTCAGGCTGACTCTCCGGATTGTTGAGTTATGTGACTTAAATCGTCTGCGTCCGGAGGTCGGACATAGGTCCCATGAAAATTTGCCCGAAAAGCATCCTCGAGCTCTTCCCAACTTCCAATGGTGTTTTCGGGGAGGCTTTTGAGCCAATGCCGGGCTGGCCCTTTGAGCTTGAGGGGTAAGTATTTTATGGCGTGGAGGTCATCTCCTCTAGCCATGTGTATGTGGAGGATGTAATCCTCAATCCAGACTCCGAGGTCTGTTGTTCCGTCATATGCCTCTATGTTTACGGGTTTGAATCCCGCTGGGAATTCATAATCCAGAACCTCATCGGTGAAACATAGGGGGTGTGCGGCACCTCTATATTTAGGTGTACCGTAGCATTCGGATACTTGATGTGTTGCATTGCTTACTAGAGCTTTCTTTCTTGGCCCGTAGATAGATCTAACTGGGCCATCTCTTTGATGCGAATCCGTATCGGATCGCGTGCCGGCTTGTGTGCGGCGCCGTATGCCGTTCTATGTTTGCCATGGGGTCGTCTATCCGACCGGGTGGTCTCCCTACTTTTTGATTGCTGGGGCTCTACGACCTCCTCATCAAATTCGGGCAGTAGTTTTCGCTTCGGGTAGCTCTTCGTTCATCGACTATCGCCGTATTTGTCTGCAGTGTTGAGTACTTTGCTCCATCTGATTCGGAGCGCCTCCTCTGCTGTTTTGAGCTTCCGCTTCTGCTTTTTCAGGCTACGCGCGGTGGCGACGAGCCTTTTGTGAAGGTTCTTCTGCTCCAGCAGCTTGTCCGGCATTAGATCGTCCGGACTGTTATCTTTGCCGAGGACGGATTGTTTATCTAGGTTGTCCTGTTCGGACGGTTGCGCGATGGCATGTTCATCATCTACCTGTTCGCCCTGTTCTATGGCTGGGTCTGCATGGCTGCTCTTTTTGTCGAGGCGGGATTTTGAGCGGCGCTTACGTCGCCGTTTTGACTGCTTTTCGGGGGAATGATCCCTCGTGGCGTCCCGTTGTTCCTCGTCGCCGCTTCCTTTAGGTGTGTCCACCATGTATACATCGTGAGATGAGGTGGTTGTCCAGTGCCTTATAGGTGCTGGTTCATGCTTATCTCCTACATCGTCGTCCATACCGTCGATGTCTTTGGAGTCGAAGTCGAGCACGTTGTTTAAACTTTCGACGCTGGCTACGAAGTGGGTGGTGGGTGGGCTTTGAATTTCTTCATCGTCCGCATCCCAACCTTGCTGACCATAATCCGGCCGGGGCTCCCCTGATAAAGAGAGAGACTTTAGTGAATTCAGGATGTCACCAAAGGGCGAGTGCTGAAAGATGTCCGCAGCGGTGAACTCCATGACCGACGCCCAATCGGGTTCGATTGGCAGGGGCGCGGAAGGTCCGGAGTCCGGAGAGGAGTCTGGTACCTTGGAGTTACGAGCCTTGCAAAGGATAGGGATAGTATTCAGCTCCATCGCCGTAGAGATAGCAGCCCCCAAGGCGGTGTCCAGCCACCCGTCCTCGGTCGGCGCAGTCGGCTCCGAGCTAAGGGTCGGAGCGGACACTTGTGCGGCCTCCAGGGCACTATCCGGCAGCAGAGCTAGATCGTGCCCATCGTGACAGTGCGGCGCGCTCGGCTGTGGTTTGAACCCGTCGAAGATCAAGTCTCCGTGGATGTCAGCCGTATAGTTCAAACTTCCAAATCTGACCTGATGGCTAGGGCCATAGCTTTCAATCTGCTCCAGATGGCCAAGCGAATTGGCCCGCAGTGCAAAGCCGCCGAATACGAAGATTTGTCCGGGGAGAAAAGTCTCACCCTGGACCGCATCGTTGTTGATGATCGGAGTAGCCATCGGGCCTAAAGATGACGACACAGAGGAACTCTCAATGAAAGCACCAATGTCGGTGTCAAAACCGGCGGATCTCGGGTAGGGGGTCCCGAACTGTGCATCTAGGCGGATGGTAACAGGAGACAGGGGACACAATGTTTTTACCCAGGTTCGGGCCCTCTCAATGGAGGTAAAACCCTACTCCTGCTTGATTAATATTGATGATATGGGTAGTACAAGAGTAGATCTACCACGAGATCAGAGAGGCTAAACCCTAGAAGCTAGCCTATGGTATGATTGTTGCTCGTCCTACAGACTAAAACCCTCCGGTTTATATAGGCACCGAAGAGGGTTAGGGTTACACAGAGTCGGTTACAATGGTAGGAGATCTACATATCCGTATCGCTAAGCTTGCCTTCCACGCCAAGGAAAGTCCCATCCGGACTCAATCTTGTATCTTCATAGTCCAGGAGTCCGGCCAAAGGTGATAGTTCGGCTATCCGGACACCCCCTAATCCAGGACTCCCTCAGGCGCCGTCACACCGAGCGCCCTCAAGTACGCAAAGCGATGCCAGACGAAGACGAGCCAGGAGCTTGTGAGCGTCTCCTGGCCCCATCCCGAATTGGGGATAGCAGGCAAGGTGGGCCCCGAGAGCAGGGGGCTGGGTACTCCGACATCCACGTACAGCCACCGCTCTCGGAACCCAGTCGCAGGCGGAGGAAGGCTGAAATCAATTCCCGAAGCCGCTGTTTCTGGTGCGGCAAGGAAGCTCACACACCCCGAGCATTGGGTGGGGTCGCTGAGGCGCAAGGAGAAGAAGTGGCGCAGCAGGGCAACCGAAGGAGGAATGCCCATCATCGCCCCGCAAACAAAAGCGAAAACGGCAAGAAGAGTAATGGATTCGGGACCCAAATGCATCATGTGGATCTGGTAATGGGAAAGAATGGCATTGACGAAATCGGAAAATGGGGGAACCAATCCCGCCCACAGGGCGTCAGCAAAGTACCGGACCTCGGTGGCTATCCTATCAATGGAGAAGTGAGACGCGGGCCAGACCGTAGTCCTCCCACACTCGTTGAAGATGGTGGCAAGGGCGGAACTGACCTTGTCCAAGCCTTCCAGGTTGAGTATGATCGACTTATCAACAGCGGGACCCGTCGACAGCGACGGGCCGGACGAGGGCACCGACTTTTGCCCTTTCCCCTTCTTCGTCGGAGCCATGGCGACGGGAAGGGGGAGGATTCGAGATTGGATTGGAAGCAGAGGCTGGAGCTCGAGAGAAGGAAGAGCAGGAGGCACGCGAGCGGCGAGAAGAGGGGAGACTGTGTGCAACCATGGGTCCGCCTAGCTAGGTGCAAAATAAGGAGGCGTGGGGGAACAGGGACGCCCACGTCCAATCAACCGCCACGCGGCACCCAAGGCCGCAGACAATTGGGGCCCGCGGCGCTTCACACTTGCCCCTTCGCTTCTCTGCTAAGCCAAGTCCAGGCGCGCCTGGGCCCGGGGCTACTGTCGGCGTTCTGGGAACAGGGGTACCCAGACTTGCCTGCCTATGGCCTGCGGCGTGGCTCCAGGAGTGGCCCAGTACGGCTCATCTTCATCAACACATGCTCAAGACCCTCGCGAGGGGCCAAGCCTCGCGGGGCGGACGATAGGAGACTTCCTCGGGCACGGCCTTGTCAGGCTGGCTCACGAGGAGGCGGAGAGATCAAGGCGGGGGTACCTCGCGAGGTGCTCATGACGCAATCCATGACGACCAAGGCCAGGCGGGCGCCGGCCTGCGCAGAGTCCTTGTTTCCTCTTTGGTGCAAAGGGGGCAAGCGCAGGCAAGGGTATCAAGCAAAGGCAACCATTTCGGTGCAACAAGACCAAGACCAGCAGAGCGGCAGGATGGAGGTCATCGTGGAGCCCAAGCCGGCGTCACCACCAGAGTCTTTGGCAGGTGAGGACCAACTTTAGTCAGGATAAGTGTACTAGATGTTCCCCTTCAAAATGGCCAATTGTTGGCGCCCTTCCCGCTGAATATTTGGGAAGAGGCCCAGGGCCTCCGCCTATAAATAGGACTAGCCACCCCCAGGGTAGAGGGATCCAGAGGCAGCTGATCTAGAGATCAACCAGAGAGAAGAACCTTAGCCAACACCACCATAAGAACTCCTCCCCTCACGAGGCAGTTCTTCCTTGTATTGTTCATCATCAGCCCCAGAGGAAATCCACCACACCACACTCTGGAGTAGGGTATTACACCACAATGGTGGCCTGAACCAGTATAAATCTCGTGTCCTCTGTGTTGTTCTTCGTGTAGTTTAGGTCCTAGCGAGACGACGAGAGATGGGTAGGCAGGGGGTGTGATCTCCGCATGCACCCCAGAGTTCGAACCTTGAGGATCTGCCGGAACCCGAAATCCGACACAGTAGACAACTCTCGCCCACTATCAGCAACCGGCGCCTCCTTGAGTCCCGAACTATCATCTCCCTCGTGCATATCAGTATCAATCCCGTTAGCCACCTCGGCGAACAGACTGTCATCCTCAAACTCAATAACAAGGGAATAGATCTGGCCTCGATACGCCCACTTGACCACCTCAGGAACGTATTCAATATCCAGCACACTGACCAGTAATCGGGCTATCCCATGAGCCCTGGTAAAGTCCATGTCCACTCGCTCTGGTCTCCCCACCATAATACCCAGGCTAGCCACAACCCGAGCATCCTGCATTGGCTTTGAGGGAGCCCCAGAAAAGCGCAACCAGACCTGGGTCAGAGGCTTGCCCGTAGGCTTGATCCTCTTCCACTCGTGAAACTCAAGCACACAATCAGTACCCGGCACCTTGCACATCCCAAAACTCAGAAGTCTCTGAAGATCCTCAACCGATGGGAACTCAACCCGAAACAGTTTGTCCTCAATAGTGACAAGTTCCCAACGAAAATCACCTGGAGCCAACTCCTTGAGCCTTTGCACAATCTGAGCCTCAGAGACCTCTCCTCGGGTAATTTTGACTATCCCCGTCGTCAAACTCAAGGTCTCATCAGGAACCTCCATGTCCGTGGGAGACTCAACGAACGTGAGTTCAGAACAGTACACTCCGTACATCATGAGAGACGGTGCCTGATCTCGCAAAAAATGGGCAATCCCCCGAATCATGTGCCGGTTTGCCACATGTTCCACAAAGCTCAGCCACACACTTGGCAATAAAATGTCCCTTGCCACCACATTGATAACAGAGCATTTTCCCTTTATTACGCGCCCACTTGGATGCCCTTTCAGACTCAGCCCTATCAGAAGCCTCCACAGACACAGTCAACCCGGAATCGTTCCTGGGAATCTCAGCATTAGTTAGCGTCGAGACCACCTCCATAGCTTGACCTGACAGAACCTGCTGCTCAACGGTCCCGTCAACCACCATCTGGTCGACCACAGGCGGAGGAGGCTGTCGTGGGCGGTACCGTCCACCTCGACCCCCACGACCACCACAATGACCGCGGAAACCACCCCGCTGTCGGTAGTCAGGGCCAGACGCCCCCTCAACAAAACCTCCTGGGGGGCCCATGAACGGTCGCTCCGCCGAGCCATCGCTCTGCCAAGCATAGCCCCGACCACCGCCCGTCGATGAAGATCCACGGTGCTTACCAACTCCATACGCATTGACACCATCATCACCCCACTGACCCCGGGGCGCAGCTGAAACTTGAGGCAGCGGCGGTGCCTGTGTCTGCACCGTTCCGGCTCTGTGCTGTTGAGGCTTGGCGACGAGGTGAGGCGGCAGGGCCGGCCTCGGCTGGCTGGTCGTCAACCCCGACGCAGGAAGCCTTGGCGCACCGTGCTACGTCTTGAGCTAGCGTTGGTTTTCCCTGAAGAGGAGAGGGTGATGCAGCAAGTGTAGTGTAAGTATTTCCCTCAGTTTTGAGAACCAAGGTATCAATCCAGTAGGAGGCTCCTTAAAAGTCCCACGCACCTACACAAACAAACTGAGAACTCGCAACCAACGCAATAAAGGGGTTGTCAATCCCTTCACGGTCACTTACGAAATTGAGATATGATAGAGAAAGTATGATAAGATAAATATATTTTTGGTATTTTATAATATAGATGCAGAAAAGTAAAGATGCAAATAAAAGTAGACTGAAAGCAAATATGATAAGAGATAGACCCGGGGGCCATAGGTTTCACTAGAGGCTTCTCTCGAGAGCATAAGTATTACGGTGGGTGAACAAATTACTGTCAAGCAATTGATAGAAAAGCGAATAATTATGATGTTATCTAGGCATGATCATGTATATAGGCATCACGTCCATAACAAGTAGACCGACTCCTGCCTGCATCTACTACTATTACTCCACACATCGACCGCTATCCAGCATGCATCTAGTGTATTAAGTCCATAAGAACAGAGCAACGCATTAAGCAAGATGACATGATGTAGAGGGATAAACTCATGCAATATGATATAAACCCCATCTTGTTATCCTCGATGGCAACAATAGAATACATGTCTTGCAACCCTTTCTGTCACTGGGTAAGATCACCGCAAGATTGAACCCAAAGCTAAACACTTCTCCCATGGCAAGAAAGATCAATCTAGTAGGCCAAACCAAACTGATAATTCGAAGAGACTTGTAAAGACAACTCAATCATACATAAAAGAATTCAGAGAAGATTCCAATATTATTCATAGATAAACTTGATCATAAATCCACAATTCATCGGATCTCGACAAACACACCGCAAAAAGAGATTACATCGAATATATCTCCACAAGAGAGGGGGAGAACATTGTATTGAGATCCAAAAAGAGAGAAGAAGCCATCTAGCTAATAACTATGGACCCGTAGGTCTGTGGTAAACTACTCACAACTCATCGGAGAGGCTATGGTGTTGATGTAGAAGCCCTCCGTGATCAATTCACCCTCCGGCAGAGTGCCGACGAAGGCTCGAAGATGGAATCTCGCGGATACAGAAGGTTACAGCGGTGGAAATTGTGTTTCATGGTGCTCTTGGATGTTTTCGTGGTCCGTGGATATATATAGGAGAAAGAAGTACGTCGGTGGACGCCCGAGGGGCCCACGAGACAGGGGGGCCCGCCCCTAGGGGGGCGCCCTCCTATCTCGTGGGAACCTCGAAGATTTCTTGACTTGCACTCCAGGCTCTCCGGATCAGATTTGTTCCAAAAATAATGCTCCCGAAGGTTTCATTCTGTTTGGACTCCGTTTGATATTCCTTTTCTTCGAAATACTGAAATAGGCAAAAAAACAGCAATATGGGCTGGGCCTCCGGTTAATAGGTTAGTCCCAAAAATGATATACATGTGTAGAATAAAGCCCATAAACATGCAGAAGGGGTAATATAATAGCATGGAACAATCAAAAATTATAGATACGTTGGAGACGTATCAAGCATCCCCAAGCTTAATTCCTGCTCGTCCTCGAGTAGGTAAATGATAAAAAAGAGAATTTTTGATGTGGAATGCTACCTAGCATAATTTATAATGTAAATTTCTTTCATTGTGGCATGAATGTTAAGATCCAAATAATACAAAATAAAAGTTCATAAAGACATAAGAAATAGTAATACTTCAAGCATAATAGTCAAGGTAATCATGTCTTCTCAAAATAACATGGCTAAAGAAAGTTATCCCTACAAAATCATATAGTCTTGCTATGCTCTATCTTCATCACACAAAGTATTTAATCATGCACAACCCCGATGACAAGCCAAGCAATTGTTTCATACTTTAATAATATCAAACTCTTTCAACTTTCACGCAATACATGAGCGTGAGCCATGTACATAGCACTATATGTGGAATAGAATGGTGGTTGTGGAGAAGACAAAAAGGAGAAGATAGTCTCACATCAACTAGTTGTATCAACGGACTATGGAGATGCCCATTAATAGATATCAATGTGAGTGAGTAGGGATTGCCATGCAATGGATGCACTAGAGCTATAAATATATGAAAGCTCAACAAAAGAAACTAAGTGGGTGTGCATCCAACTTGCTTGCTCACGAAGACCTAGGGCACTTTTGAGGAAGCCCATCATTGGAATATACAAGCCAAGTTCTATAATGAAAAATTCCCACTAGTATATGAAAGTGACAACATATGAGACTCTCTATCATGAAGATCATGGTGCTATTTTGAAGCACAAGTGTGGAAAAAGAGATAGTAGCATTGTCCCTTCTCTCTTTTTCTCTCATTATATTTTTTCTTTTTTTCTTTTTCTTTTCTCTTTTTTTTCTTTGGCCTTTTCTCTTTTTTTCTTTTTCTCTTTTTTTTCTTTTTTTTTCTTTTTGTAAAGTCTGAAGTCTCATCCCGACTTGTGGGGGAATCATAGTCTTCATCATCCTTTCCTCACGAGGACAATGCTCTAATAATGAAGATCATCACGCTTTTATGGATTTACAACTCAAAGCTAGAACAAAATATGACTCTATATGAATGCCTCCGGCGGTGTACCGGGATACGCAATGACTCAAGAGCGACATGTATGAAAATTGTGAAGGTGGCCTTGCCACAAATACGATGTCAACTACATGATCATGCAAAGAGCAATAAGACAAAAGTA
Organism: Triticum dicoccoides; assembly: GCF_002162155.2. NCBI lineage: Eukaryota > Viridiplantae > Streptophyta > Magnoliopsida > Poales > Poaceae > Triticum > Triticum dicoccoides. Next base: position 589,121,031 of record NC_041385.1, on the reverse strand, counting down.
ATGTGTGTCATATGAACGGAACGGTGGAAAGTTGCATGGCAATATATCTCGGAATGGCTATGGAAATGCCATAATAGGTAGGTATGGTGGCTGTTTTGAGGAAGGAGTATGGTCGGTATATGGCACCGGCGAGAATTGCGCGGCACAAGAGAGGCTAGCAATGGTGGAAGGGTGAAAGAGTGCATATAATCCATGGACTCAACATTAATCAAAAGAACTCATATACTTGTTGCAAAAATTAGAAGTCATCAAAAATCAAAGCACTACGCGCATGCTCCTAGGGGGATAGATTGGTAGGAAAAGACCATTGCTCGTCCCCGACTGCCACTCATAAGGAAGGCAATCAATAAATAAAATTGTGCTCCAACTTCATCACAAAGCGGTTCACCATACGCGCATGCTATGAGAATCACAAACTTCAACACAAGCATTCTTTAAATTCATAATCACCCAACTAGCATAACTTTAATATTACTGCCTCCATATCTCAAAACAATTATCAAGTATCAAGTTGATCATAGCATCCAATTCACTTCCTATGATAGTTTTTATTACACCCAACTTGGATGCTCATCATTCTAGGACCAACTTTGTAACAAAAGCAAATACCATGATGTTCTAAAAGACTCTCAAAAATATATAAGTGAAGCATGAGAGACTAGCAATTTCTTCAAAATTAAGACACCACCGCCGTGCTCTAAAAGATATAAGTGAAGCACTAGAGCAAAAACTATCAAGCTCAAAAGATATAAGTGAAGCACATAGAGTATTCTAGCAAATTCTAATCAAATATGCTTCTCACAAGAGGTATGTTACAGCAAGAATGATTGTGGTAAACTAACAAGCAAAGACTAATATAATACACGACGCTCCAAGCAAAACACATATCATGTGGCGACTAAAAATATAGCTCCAAGTAAAGTTATCAATGAACGAAAACGAAAGAGGGGATGCCTTCCCGGGGCACCCCCAAGCTTAGGCTTTTGGCTACTCTTGACTATCTTGGGGTGCCATGGGCATCCCCAAGCTTAGGCTCTTGCCACCCTTTATTCCATAGTCCATAAAGGCTTTACCCAAAACTTGAAAACTTCACAACACAAAACTTAACAGGAAATCTTATAAGCTCCGTTAGTGAAAGAAAACAAAACCACCACATAAGGTACTGCAATGAACTCATTCATTATTTATTTTGGTGTTAAACCTACTGCATTCCAACTTCCTTATGGTTTATAAACTAATTTATTAGCCATAGATGCATTGAAATAAGCAAACAACACACAAAAAACAGAATTTGTCAAAAACAGAACAGTCTGTAGCAATCTGTAACTAACACAAACTTCTGGAACTCTAAAAATCCTACCAAAATAGGAAGTCCTGGACAATTTGTATATTGAATAGCAGTAAAACGAATCAACGCAAAATCACGTTCCTGTGATTTAACAAAATTATATTCGTGCGCGCAAAGTTTCTGTTTTTTCAGCAGAATTAAATCAACTATCATCGTAGGTTATCCTATAGGTTCTACTTGGCACAAACACTAATTAAAAGATAAAAACACATCTAAACAGAGAGTAGATGCAAGATTTATTCCTAAACATGAGCAAAAGCAAAGAACATAAAGAAAAATTGGGTTGCCTCCCAACTAGCGCTATCGTTTAATGCCCCTAGCTAGGCATAAAAGCAAGGATAGATTTAACTAGTGCCATCTTTGGCACTAGATTCATAAGTAGCACGCATGATAGATTCATAAGGTAATTTGACTTTCTTTCTTGGAAAGTGCTCCATGCCTTTCTTTAAAGGAAATTGGAATCTAATGTTCCCTTCCTTCATATCAATAATCACACCAATCGTTCTAAGGAAAGGTCTACCAAGAATAATAGGGCAAGAAAGATTGCAATCTATATCAAGAACGATAAAATCTACGGGCACCAAATTTCTATTAGCAACAATAACAACATCATTGATCCTTCCCATAAGCCTTTTAATGGTGGAATCCGCAAGGTGCAAATTTAAAGAGCAATCATCAAGATCATGGACACCTAGAATATCACATAAAGTTTTCGGAATCGTGGAAGCACTAGCACCCAAATCACACAAAGCAAAACACTCATAATCTTTAATTCTAATCTTTATAGTAGGTTCCCACTCATCATTAAGTTTTCTAGGTATAGAAACTTCCAAATTCAGTTTTTCATCATGAGATTGCAACAAGGCATCAACGATATGTTTGGTAAAAGCTTTATTTTGACTATAAGCATGAGGAGAATTAACAACGAATTGCAACAAGGAATTACAACCTTTTAAAGAGCAATTATCATAATCAAATTCCTTGAAATCCGAGATAGTAGGTTCAGCATTATTAGAAGTTGAGGATTCTCCAATCTCTCTTTTACCAAATTTAACATCACGATCTAAAGATTCTGAATTTTTGGGATGCCTTCTAGGCAAAGTTGATTCATCATCACTCCCATAATCATCAAAATTCATCTTGCAAAACATAGATCTAATCCGAGACGCATCAATAACTTTAAGATCCTCATCATTATTTTCATGTAGACTAGAAGAACACGCTTTTATGAAGCTTTCTTTTTTAGCACGCAATCTAGCGGTTCTTTCCTTGCACTCGTCAATGGAGATTCTCATTACTTTGAGAGACTCATTGATATCATGCTTGGGAGAAGAAGATCCAAGTTTAAGAGAATTAACATCAAGCGAAAGTCTATCAACGTTCCTAGCCAAATCATCAACTTTAAGCAATTTTTCTTCAAGCAAGGCATTAAAATTCTTTTGAGAAATCGTAAATTCTTTCACACTATTCTCAAAATCATAGGGCATCTTATTAAAATTACCATAAGAATTATTGTAGGAATTTCCATAATTGTTAGAGGAATTACAAGGGAACGGTCTAGCATTAAAATTTCCTCTATAAGCATTGTTTCCAAAATTATTCCTACCAACAAAATTCACATCCATAGATTCATTATTATTCTCAATCAAGGAAGACAAAGGCATATCATTGGGATCAAGAGGAGTATTTTTAGTAGCAAACATCTTCATAAGTTCATCCATCTTTCCACTTGAAACATTGATTTCTTCTATAGCATGCACTTTTTTACTAGAAGATCTTTCGGTGTGCCATTGAGAATAATTAGCCATAATATTATCAAGCAATTTTGTAGCATCTCCTAACGTAATTTCCATAAACGTGCCTCCCGCGGCCGAATCTAAGAGATTTCTAGAAGCAAAGTTCAAACCGGCATAAAATTTTTGTATGATCATCCATAAATTCAAACCATGAGTAGGGCAATTGCGAAGCATCAATTTCATTCTTTCCCAAGATTGGGTAACATGCTCATGATCAAGTTGTTTAAAATTCATAATATCGTTCCTAAGAGTGATGATCTTAGCGGGAGGAAAATACTTAGAGATAAAAGCATCTTTGCACTTGTTCCAAGAATCAATACTATTTTTGGGCAAAGACGAAAACCAAATTTTAGCACGATCTCTAAGTGAAAACGGAAATAACTTCAATTTGACAATATTGTTATCCGTATCTTTCTTCTTTTGCATATCACACAAATCAACAAAATTGTTTAGATGAGTAGCGGCATCTTCACTAGGAAGGCCGGCGAATTGATCTTTCATAACAAGATTCAGCAAAGCAGCATTGATTTCACAAGACTCAACATCATTAAGAGGAGCAATCGGAGTACTAAGGAAATCATTATTATTGGTATTCGAGAAGTCACACAACTTGGTATTATCTTGTGCCATGGCAACAAGTAATCCAACACACAAGCAAACAGAAAAAACGGCAAGCAAAAAGAGAGGAGGAGATTGGGAAGGAGAAGGCGAATAAAACGGTAAGGGTGAAGTGGGGGAGAAGAAAACGAGAGGCAAATAATGTAAATGCGAGGGAGATGGGTTTGTGATGGGTACTTGGTATGTCTTGACTTGAGCGAAGACCTCCCCGGCAACGGCGCCGGAAATCCTTCTTGCTACGTCTTGAACTAGCGTTGGTTTTCCCCGAAGAGGAGAGGGTGATGCAGCAAGTGTAGCGTAAGTATTTCCCTCAATTTTGAGAACCAAGGTATCAATCCAGTAGGAGGATCCTCAAAAGTCCCACACACCTACACAAACAAACTGATAACTCGCAACCAACGCAATAAAGGGGTTATCAATCCCTTCACGGTCACTTACGAAAGTGAGATCTGATAGAGAAAGTATGATAAGATAAATATATTTTTGCTATTTTATAATATAGATGCAGAAAAGTAAAGATGCAAATAAAAGTAGATTGAAAGCAAATATGATAAGAGATAGACCCGGGGGCCATAGGTTTCACTAGAGGCTTCTCTCGAGAGCATAAGTATTACGGTGGGTGAACAAATTACTGTCGAACAATTGATAGAAAAGCGAATAATTATGATGTTATCTAGGCATGATCATGTATATAGGCATCACGTCCATAACAAGTAGACCGACTCCTGCCTGCATCTACTACTATTACTCCACACATCGACCGCTATCCAGCATGCATCTAGTGTATTAAGTCCATAAGAACAGAGCAACGCATTAAGCAAGATGACATGATGTAGAGGGATAAACTCATGCAATATGATATAAACCCCATCTTGTTATCCTCGATGGCAACAATACAATACGTGTCTTGCAACCCATTCTGTCACTGGGTAAGATCACCGTAAGATTGAACCCAAAGCTAAACACTTCTCCCATGGCAAGAAAGATCAATCTAGTAGGCCAAACCAAACTGATAATTCGAAGAGACTTGTAAAGACAACTCAATCATACATAAAAGAATTCAGAGAAGATTCCAATATTATTCATAGATAAACTTGATCATAAACCCACAATTCATCGGATCTCGACAAACACACCGCAAAAAGAGATTACATCGAATAGATCTCCACAAGAGAGGGGGAGAACATTGTATTGATATCCAAAAAGAGAGAAGAAGCCATCTAGCTAATAACTATGGACACGTAGGTCTGTGGTAAACTACTCACAACTCATCGGAGAGGCTATGGTGTTGATGTAGAAGCCCTCCGTGATCGATTCCCCCTCCGGCAGAGTGCCGGCGAAGGCTCCAAGATGGAATCTCGCGGATACAGAAGGTTACAATGGTGGAAATTGTGTTTCGTGGTGCTCTTGGATGTTTTCGGGGTCCGTGGATATATAGGAGAAAGAAGTATGTCGGTGGACGCCCGAGGGGCCCACGAGACAGGGGGGCCCGCCCCTAGGGGGGCGCCCTCCTATCTCGTGGGGCCCTCGGAGATTTCTTGACTTGCACTCCACGCTCTCCGAATCAGATTTGTTCCAAAAATAATGCTCCCAAAGGTTTCATTCCATTTGGACTCCGTTTGATATTCCATTTCTTTGAAATACTGAAATAGGCAAAAAACAACAATATGGGCTGGGCCTCCGGTTAGTAGGTTAGTCCCAAAAATGATATAAATGTGTAGAATAAAGCCCATAAACATCCAAAAGGGGTAATATAATAGCATGGAACAATCAAAAATTGTAGATACGTAGGAGACGTATCACACCGCCACCCCGGCCCGCATTGGTGATCCCGGCAGCTCCCGGCGCCGGAGGACGTTGACCCACAGGAGCCGGCGTCGTCAGTCTGGGGCCGGGCAACACGCCACCCCGGCCCACAGACGCACCGACCACAGCCGTGCCTCGTCCAGCCGGTTGGACCAGTGGAGGTGCTCCCCCATGGCCAGTCCCAGGAGCCAACGGCGGAGCAGCACCGCGGCCACTGCCCGCAGCCGATGGCAGTGCAGCTCCAGCCCCAGTTGCTGGCGGCGGCACCGCGCCTTGGCCTTCGCCAGTGCCGTGTGGTGGCATAGACCCTGTGGTGGCGTAGCCCCTGGCGGCGAGTTCCCCCCGCGACCCGCCATTGATCCGAGTGGAGGAATATGCCGAGCCCGACCGCCTCCGGCCGAACAAAGGTTTGGACTCCGGCGACGCAGAACACTAACTAGCGACACGGTTCGGTACGATGATCGAACTGACGACCCAGCCGCGTCCTCAATAGCGATCGTGACAGGATGAACCTGGGCCTTATACCCAGGCGATCCCGGCCCATCCACTGCGCCCTCCTCGCAACGATCCTCCTCCAGGAAAAACCTGGCCGGCACCGGGTTATCCTGGGCCTCATACCCAGCTAACCCCAGCCCGACCTGACTCGGCCCACTAGCAACCTGTTCCGGCCCCTGTCGGCCGAGCAAGCAATTCAAACACCGCGCCCGATCAGCGGCGATCCAGAGGCCCGAAAATCCGGGCGCAAAAAGCTCTGGCCATACTAGATCCGGCGCAAAAAGCCCGAAAATCCAGAGGCCCGAAAATCGTCCGGCGAACCTTCTTCTTCCTCTTAACAACAATCCAAGACTCTAGCCATACTAGATCGAAAACGGTGAGATTAGGACAACTAAACTTCGGGATAGGACCTTTCCACGGCTTGATCGCCGCCGACGATGTTCTCCGGTGAACTATACGACGCACCATGTCCCGCTTGTCGCCCGCGTGCAGCCCAATCCTAGCCGGATCATGGAGGGGCAGCACATCGTCGATAGTAGTCGCCACCTCCTCCTCCGTGTAGCCGACATTGAACCAGTCGTTGACGTGATCAGAAGGACTCGGCGACGGCGGTGATGACGGAGCCTCGTCCCCATCCCCGTCCGCATCATCCTCCTCAGCGTCCGCGAGCGCCCAAAACCGACCTCCAACCCGCCGTTGATCGCCGGAGAGGAGAGGCAGTGCGCGTGCGGTTCCCCCGCCCGTCGCCCCACCAGTCGCCTTCGCCATCACTATCCTTGCTCAGATATGCAAAGTACTACCGGTCGGTTGCGTCATTTGCTACAGTGAATGAAGATGTAAAACCATATGTAAAGTGGCCAGTGTCGATTCCGCCGCATTTTGGCCGCCCCGCTTGCAAATCGGCCTCATCCGCCCCACTTTTCCACCGCCACCCGATTTGAGCCCCGCCTCTCCTCGCCTCGCCTCATTTGAAGCTTGGCCGCCGCCTGATTCGAGCTGCGTTTGGCCCGCCTTGCTGCATTTGAACCTCGGCCACCGCTCGATTCGAGCTCTACCGGCCCGCCTCGCCGCATTTGAAGCTCGATCGCCACTCGATTCGAGCTCCGCTGCATTTTATGAAGTTGAAGTAGACTCGGAGTAGTAGTAGTTTGAACTATGTTTAATTACTTTTAAGAACTATGTTTGTTTCAAACAAACTTGCTATGTTTAAATTATGTCTGAAATGATGTAGTAGTTGAACTAATTTTACATCATGTATTTACATCATCTGCTGGAGCACTAGTTTTACATCACCAAATATACATCATCCGTTGGAGTTGGGACTTTTTTTTATGATGTAAATTATACAACACCCATTTTTATATCTCCAAATTTATATCTTCTATTGGAGATGTTCTTAGCAGGAAACAATCTCAGGTACATCAGATCTTGATTGAACGCATGACAATTATTGGAGGGCTGTTTGGAACAAAGGAAAAAAATAGAAATTGCGGGGCTCCTTTCATTCAAAGAAATTCCATAGAATTATTGGAGAAATTAAATTCTTAGAAAAAAGTTCTATGGTGATCGTTTGATTTACAAGATTGGAATCCTTAGGATTTTTCCCCATAGGATTCATTTTACTCCATTTTGAAGGTCTTCACTCAAACCTCTTAGTAGAATTCCTTTGTTTTTCCAGTGTTAAATACACGACCTCTCTCTCTTCTTAATGCAAAGCATGGCTACTGCTAGTTCGTCAATAAAAAGAGAGGCCACAAGGGTAGGATTCCTATAGGAAACTTTTCTTTGGTGCCATTTAAAGCACAAGAATCCTACATCCCAACGAAATTCCTGCAGGACCAGTGTGCTAAATATTCATAGCTTTATTCATACTGTGCTAATTTTTATTTCACCTCAATATGCATGTACTTATTGCAGAGAGATAATGTGAATTATTGTTGTTGTTTACCATTGAAGGTAGCTAGATCTTCTTCCCGATGGCTTAGTATATTATTGTGTAATTGCAGGTAACATTGTAATATTGACTTCTTGCATGTAGGTATATTTTTAAATTGTGCCAAGTGAAGAAACTTAGAAAGATTCATAGGATAAAGACAGGACGAACCAGGATGAAAAGTGAGAGGGGGCAACGGTGAGTGGGAACTATTTTTGCGGGCTGATGTGTAGGAACAATTTTTTGTGGATTTATTAGAAAAAACTGCCCACACAATCATACATATAGTGAGTAAGAAGGAAAAAATATTTTGACTCGGTCGGGGTCGCATAAAAGACGGCCCACTATCTTACTTGCTCGTGTATCAATAGATAGACTTTGTCTTGTCTCTCGACGTCGCATAAAAGATGTGGATCTGAACATTTTTATTGCTTCATGTATTTATCACATTCTTTTTTTCTGTGAGAGGTATTCTGATTTTGGTTTGATTACTGTTGTACAGTTTTGCCAATGAAACTGTACTAAATCAATTGGTTTCGTATAGAATACGTGTAAATGTATTATGTGTTTCAAATGAGGAGTTGAAGCTGGTAGTATAATTCAGTAGATATTATGGAAGCTCCAACTATTTGTTTATTTTGGGAGCAAATATAGCTTCTTCATTGGACAAACATAACTTTGTGGTCCCAATGTATTCTTTTGGGACCTAACATGTCAAAAACATCGCTAGACGATTCAAGATTATATATACACAATATAGTGTAGAAAAGGCAGTACAAGTTTCGTTTTATGCTCAACCACATAAATCAGCATACTCCATCGCCCCTCCGAGATTGGATGTCTTTGCTTTTTGTTTCTCTCTGTTTTTGATAATGTTTCGGAGGCCGACCATCATTTCTTTAATATCTGAAGATCTGTAACTCCGATTGATTTTGTTTTATTACACGATTTTTTCCATAAAAATAACTTTTTTGTGGTGAAAGAAGTGCTCCAACCATCTTAGGGACTAGTCACGCCCCCTCCCCACGCGGGTAGGGGCCTACCCGTGCCGCCTGCCATTGTGGAGCACTCATAGTTCCCTGTCCTCCATCTCCTGGCTACGGGAGTCCTCTATTCTATAAAAAAATCACAAAAAAAATTCAGTTCATTCCGACTCCGTGAAATTTTCACCAAAAAACCAAAAATAATAGAAACATGAACTGGCATTTGCCACTAGATTATTAGGTTAGTCCAAATAAAAATAATACAAATTGATGTCAAAAGTACGTAAAGTGCTATGATAATAACATGAAACAATCAAAATTATAAATATGTTCGAAACATATCAGCCTCCGAGAGAAGCAAAAAGAAAAAAATGCAAAAAAAATGGTTTTCCCTTTTTGAGAAGCAAATCTATGCCTTCACGAAAAGCAAATATGTGCTTATTGTGGAAGCACAAAATATTTTTTCATGCTTTTTTTTGCATTTTCTTTTCTCCAAATCCTAGGGAAAACCAGGCCTAAAACGAAAAGAAAAAACCCATATAAAATTCAAAAACGTGTATAAAAAATAAAATAAAAAATTCAAATGAACCGTCTAGCACACAACATGTGACGGCGGTTGAAGGCAGCACTTGGCGTGCTCTCAGCCCACAAAAGTGATCTTTGCGGGGCTCCTGGAAGGGGTATCTTTTAGTTAGTTGCTCTCTATCCGTTATTATTTTGGCTAGGCATGTTTGTTTCCGTTTTCCTTGTGCCACGAAAGAGCTTTTGTCCTATTCCTTACTTCTACTATGCTTCAATTACTAAAGAAAAAACTTTTGCTGATGGCAATATACAGCAGGGTATACGAAAAGTTTATAGAAAGCAAAGAAATGAAGCATAATCGTGAGATAAAAGAACATAGTAAAAACCAGTTGCACTTTTTGAAAAGGAGTACATCTACTATATATTGAAAATTGAAAATAATAAATTAGGAGGAGAAAAATAATAAATATGAAACTAGTTGGACTTGGAGTATCTGCTCCCGAGCTATCAAATGGACCTTGATAAATAGTAAAATAAAAAAATGGTAAAAATATTCAAAAAATTCTGAATTGTTTTTGTGGTAAAGTTTGAAAAATGTTTTGTATGCTTGCAAAATTTTAGCACGAATTGACATATGTGGGAGTCATGGCAAAAAACAAAAACGAAATTGATGCTCTAAAAATGCTACTCCCTCCGTCTCATAATGTAAGACATTTTTTTAACACTACAATAGTGTCAGTGTCAAAAAATGTCTTACATCATGGGACAGAGGGAGTAGTTTTGAAAACATTGTGTACTATTTTTTTCTTTTTTTTTCAGGACTTCCGTGAATGTCATTTCGTGCTGAAATTTGTTAAGCATACAAAACATTTGTCAAAGTTTACCACCAAAAGTTTTTTTTTTGAAAATTTTCCATTTTTCTATATTACTGTTCATCAGGTGCATCTAAGCTTGGGATCATAATAAGACTATTGAGACCACGTTACCCTTTTCCAAAATATGGTAGTTGTACATTTAAAAAAAGTTCAAGTATTGTTTATAGAAAAGTACAACTCAGAAATTATCAGACTAGACAATACATGCATACATAGAGCTCCGATGCACTTATTAAAAAATGACAGTTGCACATTTCAAAAAAAGTGTAAGTACTTATCTTGAAAAGTGGAACTAGGTATAGTCACCTAGAAAATACATACATAGTAAACCATCAACTCTTGTAAAAATGAGAATTGTATATTTCTAAAAAAAGGTGCAAGTACTATCTATGTAAAAGTGCAACTGAGATATACAATTTAGAAAATACACAAATAGAAACATAGTTGCATATGACAGTTGCACATTTCTGAGAATAAGTGCAGGTGAGATATAATCAAAATAGAAAATGCATACATTGTGCTAGCTACGCTTTTTTGAAAAAGTGCAACTACATCCATTTAAGAAAAAGTGCCGCTGAGGTAATAATCGGCATATGAAACACAGACATAGCAATCATGTTATACTTTTTAGTGTAGACGTACATATGTGAGAAATTGCAAGTGTTAGTTTTAGAAAAGTCCACGATGGAACTAATAGTTGATGACGACACCAAGAACAAAGAACTGCATATGCCGCAAAAATGCAGCTCACACGATTTTTATAAAAAATGAAGTTGTAGAGTTTAAGTTATTTTTAGTTTGATAAAGAAAATCTGATCCTATTCATACAGGGTTCAATATGGGACGATGGAACCATGTGGAATATTTTTTTACAGAACATGGCGCTCTAAATTGTCCTAAAAATTCATTTATTTTAGACTATCCTAAAAATGTTACTAGTACAAAAGGGATAAGCTACACAAGCAAAAGCATGCAAAGACGTTCGCAACGAAAGAAAAAAGAAAGAAAAGTGAGCAGATAGGCCCAACGAACAGAATAAAAGCCCGTCAGAATAACCTATGTGCCCCTAAAAAACAAAAGAAGCCCGTAAACAGGGCAGGCCCTTGCACCAAAGCAATTCTAGTAGACCCCGCATTCCGCCCCAATCCGTAAAATAACCGCCAAAATGCGGGTCGGGGCTGGAAAACCTGCACGATCAAACATCGCATTCGTGGCTGACGTGAATTTTTTTTTTTTGCGGGGCGCGACAAAAGATCTCCCCCGACCTTTAGATTCACGGGCTGGAAGGACGACTCGAGCTCAGCCCATATCCGCAGCGAGATTTGGCGGGAGGGACATTTCCGCGCGGGCGTTCCCGCTCCCCCACCCCCCGCCACCATTGCCCCGCGACCTCATGCTCCGGTGCATCTTCTCCAGTCGTCTTTCGCCGCCATGGATGACTCCCTGCTGTCCCCATCACCGCCGAGGTCACGCACGCTCAACCCCCTCGGGCGGATCTTGTCGCCGGCTATGTTGGCCCCGCCGTCGCCCAAGGTACTGCCATGCCTGCCCGCAAGCGGCAGGGAAACATGGTCGTGCAGGGCGGGAATCCGATTGCACCCGCTGTGAAGGCCCGCGCTATGGGCGCCAATGCCGCTGCGCGATCCCGGCCGGCGGCGGAGAAGGTCGCCAAGGCCGCCGGCGTAAAGAGGAAGAGGATTCCGACTACAAAGAAGCCGCCTCCTTCATCCACTCCTTTCGCCCCGGAAAGAGGTTCCCCAGCGATGCCGCTCAAAGGTGCTGCTCCCATTGCAAGCGAGGTGTTTGACGAAATGGCCGGAAGGTATACATCTTCGTTCATGGCAATTTTCTTTGCTTTTCGCCATTTGCAATAACTCGTGACTTGTTGTCATTCACTATACCGGTGGTTCGAACAATGCAACTGCCGAGTTCGTGAACTTGCTGGACACCAACGCCGTTGACATCGATCAAGCCCCGTCCGCCGCATTCGACTACAATGAACGGAGGGCGGCGTGGATGATCATGGTGGTAAGGAAGAATTGGAGGAGATCGATGAAGTAGCGTATGAGCACTCGCAAACAAAAACTGGGAAAAGCCAGAGATCGAAGAACTACACGATCTTGGAAGATCAAAATATGATCAGGGCATGGAGTGCGGTGTCTCTTGATGCATGCATGGGTACTTCTCAAACCGCCAAGAGGTATCGGCAAAGGATCGAAGATCAATACTTCCGCATGATGGCAAAGTACCCCAATAGGACTCCACGCACATTTCGGTCGCTTCAAGGGCGTTGGGATGTGATCAAGCCTATGTGCAGTCGTTGGGCAGCTTGCTTGGAGCAAGTACGCAATGCACCTCCAAGTGAAACAGTGGAATCCGACTACTTGAGTTTGTTTTGCCTTTGTTCAAGTTGTGCATCATCATATTGCATCATATGAAATGATTGCACCATTTCACTTTGTTCAAATTGTGTAGAACAAAATTGCCAATATAGATACAAAGACATGGAAGTTTGGAAGGCAAATTCTTCAAACTAGAGCATTGTTGGGACTTGCTCAAAAAATGCTAGAAGTGAAAGTTGATCGACAAAGAATCCCCAGGAAAGAGAGATTCACTTACAAACATGGATAAAGATGAGGATGATGATGGCCCAAGAAATTTGGACAAGCCCGATGGCGACAAAAAGACTAAGGAGAAGATGAAGAGAGAGCACGAAGCATCGAGCTTGACGGAGAAGATTGATGCCATGGTGCAATCAAATGAGTTGATGTTGCTGAAGTCGTTGGAGATCAAGAAAGAGTTGTCCGAGAAGAAGGCAAAGGAGAAGCAAGAAAAATGACAATTGCTCAAGGAAGAGGGGTTGCGCAAAGCGGCCATTGAGGAGAGAAGAGCACGTGCCGCTGAAAACAAAGCCATGTCCAAGTTGCTCGGCGAAGAGAACAAGATCATGACAATGAACCGCAATGACATGGACGACCTCATCAAAGAATGGCATGATATGGCAAGGAGAGAAATCTTGAAGAGGAGAATGGTTGTGTCGGCCAGTGCTTGTTACAGTGCTGGAGATGTTTTCTCTACTCCATATGGTGGCAATGTCGATGATTTCGGTGCGGGAGTTGGAACAAGCGCCGGAGGTTGATTTGGTGGTGGCGATGAACTTCAAGATGGACTCGTTGGCGCGGAGTGAAGATCGACCAAGATGACGCCAGACGTGGTCGTCACTTTTGCAAGACACTCTTTTGCGTTTGTCCTACTAAACTGAAGCTTTTATTTGCGCGTAAACTGCGTTATGTTATTTGAATTTGAACTTATTTGTGGGAACATATGTCAAATTCGAAAATTAGGCGTCTTCGGTTTGCGGGTCGACGCGACGGTGCCCGAGCAGACCCCTCAAAAAGCCGACCCGTAAAAAAGTATATTCCACGAATATCCTTTTGGTCTGTTTGGGGGTTCTGCATCTGCGGCCGCACGAGCCAGCCCGCAAAGGCTGTTTCCCGCGAACTGCAAACGCGTTTTGCGGGCCGGTCGGATGCGGGGTCTACCAGACATGCTCTAATCTGCTCAGCCGCTGGAGCACAATCGATCAAACTAACGGATCTGGCATCGCCTCAAGAAAAAGAAAAAAAATCAGGGGTGTCTAAAAAAACTTAATTCTCATCTAGACGTGAATTCGTGAATCCGAAAAGAACTCTATGACGACTCCGGTTGGTCGCCGGAGGAAGAAGAGAAAGCGAAAACACGTACGTCGTATTATTACGATTAGAACTCGGACAAGATACCCAAAGGCGGTTCACAAGAGGCTCGAGACCTTCTCGGTTTTGCATTGCGCCAGGCCAAATGGAGTAGCATATAAGGCCATCAACCCTGTTCGCTTGAGCCTCGCAGCTACAGCCATCCTAGGCTGATCTCCGGCGAGCGAGTTCGGCGCAACTCACCAGGGCGTCCATCTCGATCGTCGTGGCCGAACGATGGCAGTGTACTACCGATACAAGGACTGCCTGGAAACGTTCTCCCTGCCCGTCGCGGCGCCTTCCATCACCGTCGGCGAGCTGAAGCGCCTTATCATGAAGACAGGCCGCCATGGTCGCGGCCGGACACGCGGCCGGGGTCCCAGGGAGAGCCTCACGATCTCCAACGAGCAGACCCGCGACGAGTACGCGGACGACGATGCCTTGGCCCTGCCCAACTCGACGGTGATGGTGCGCCGAGTGGCTGTGCCTCCGGAAGATAGCATCGAGCTGTGTCCGTCCGGCACACCCCCACTATGCCCTAGATCGAGGCAAGACAGCGGTGGTTCGTCGTCGAATTCGGCCCCGAGGTCCGCCGGTACCCAGGACGACCAGGCCAAAGCTACCAGCGCGGTGATCGACAACGGCCGTGGAGCAGCGCACAACGGGCGGGCGCCGCCGGCCGGGTACGTGTGCCACAGGTGCCGTGTCCCGGGCCACTTCATCCAGCACTGCCCCACAAACGGCGACTCCAGATTCGACTTCGGAAGGACTCCTGCGCTTGCCCCTCCTAGGCCGGCCGACGAGAGCAACGACGACGGCTTCCCGGCGGATCTCCACTGCAGGATTTGCAAGGAGGTGATGGCCGACGCGGTGGTGGCGAGCAAGTGCTGCTTCAACAGCTTTTGCGCCCGGTGCATCCGAGCGCACATCGTCGCACCAACTCCGAGTGCGCGTGCGGGGCCAAGGCGAGCATGGGCGATCTGGTCCCCAACCCGACGTTGCGCGCCACCATCTCCAACATTCTCGCCGCCAGGGCCAGCAGCGCTTCGGGTGGAACAGAGAAGCAGAGCAGCTCCGCCGCAAGCAACGAGGTCGCGGCGGCAGCATCGCAGGAGAGCAGCAGCAGCCACGCCTCTTCCAAGAAGGGCGCTGCCTCGGAGCCGGAGCACAGCGACGGCAAATCGACGCCGGCTCCAGCGGCGCGCGAGACAACGGACACAGCGGACAACCATGTCGATCATCAGTACGGCTACAGCGCTCCGTTTGCCCCGGCGTGCTACGACCCTTTTCTTGGTGGGATGCCGTGGCCAGCTGATCCTTCCATGTACTACGGCTACGCCGGCATGCCCTACGCTTACGGTGGCGGCACCATGACAGTGCCACCACCAACACGGAACGACGGCGGGCCGTATGGCTACCACGGCGGCAGGAAGAGGACGCGCGCAGATTGTGAGGATCAGAGCTTCCAGAGAAGGTGCGGTGGAGGCAGATCACATGCCGCGTTAGTTTTGCCCAACTGCGCAATGCAGAGGTTCTGATAGGCAGATCATAGGCAAAGGTTCTGATAGCTTCAAATGCCTTGTAATGTATAACCAGCAGTACTGGTTTAGCAAAGAGCTGCAGCCCTTATGCGCAGCTCTTTGTCTTCCCATGTAATTTGATTTTACTGATCCTCATGGGGTGAACCGAACTTAGGTGCAGCCCTTTTGCTTTTCCAATAAAAAATGTTCATCCAACCCTTTTCCTTATTTTGAAGGGGTATTATTTTCTCTTGTGATTCTTCTTTGACGTATGAATCTTGTATGTTTCAATCGTGTAAGCTCTCTTGCTTGGATATGCCATCAAAATATTTCTATAGTTAGTGTCTATTTTGTTCACTTTTGTGTTGTTTTCATGTACTAGTTAATTTGGGGTTCATAGTTTGTACTCCCTCTGTTAACTATTATAAGAGCGTTTAGAATTTCAGACCCAGCCGACAAATGGAAAATAGACCATCCTACCGTTGATTTGAATTTCGAGTCGTCTTCCTCCAAGAGCTCGCATCTTCTTTCTCGCGTTGTCCGCTTCATCCAGGCACTCGGCCCCTTCGTCCACGTGGGGCCCCCCGCGTCCAGGCGCCCAGCTTGGTCGCAGCCACCCCAAATTGGTCGCCGCCGGTCTGCACCCACCTGACTCGTCACCGCGCCACACCCCGTACGTGCTTGGTCGCTTCCGCCCCACATTGATCACCGACGGCCTGCACCCACTTGGCTGGTCGTCCCTACCGCACGCAACATGTGCCTGGTCGCCGCCGGACTGCGCCCACTTGGCTCGTCACCGCCGCCGCACGCAGCACGTGTCTGGTCCTCCCCGCGCCAAGGCCTAGTCCTCGTTGCGCCCTGGTCCTCCTCGCCACATGTAACACTCCAGCAGCACTCCAGGCAGGTTCTCCTCGCCTTGAGAGGACACACATGATGTTGATCCAACAAGAGAATGCTTGGACACACATTCTTCCTGGTGATGCAGAGTTTGCAGAAGTTGTGGCTACAATAGTTCTAGACATTAGATAATAAATCGGCCTCCAAATTCTCCCGATCTGAACACACTTGATCTTGGATATTTCAGACTCCTTGAGTCTTTGACCGACTATAGAGCTCCCACGAATATCAAAGAGCTTATTCACGGTGTGCAGGAAGAATTTGATGAGTATGATGCCGGGAAACTCAACAGAATATATTCTAACACTTCAGACTATCATGGTGAAAGTGATGAACTATGAAGGAGGAAATTCATATAAAATTCCCCATTTGTGCAAGGAGAGATTGAAAAAGCAAGGAATCGTACCGCCTAGGATTCATTTTTCCCAGTGAAGTTTATGAAAATGCCATAGAGATTCTAAAACAAGGTGTCCAGTGAACAATAAGTCATGGAGTAGTGGAGTATGTTGAGACTCGCAATGCCAGTATGAAGGATGAAATGCTTGCAAAACTAGTTGTGGAGTATGTTGAGACTTGTAGTGCTACGATGAACTTGTTTCTGGAAATCCATCCTTAAGACTTGTATTGTTTGTGGATATGGATTATTTGTAAGTATGAAATGGATTATATTGTGTTGTTTGAAATGGACTACTCCGTATGTGTTGTTTGACATGGAGTGTGCAAGTTTCTGAAATTATATGCAAGTTTCTTAAATTATATACAAGTTTATGAAATTATATGGAATCCATCGATGCATCCTTTTTTCCTCCAGTTGTAAGTCAACCATCGATGCAAACTGGCCTCGACACCGATTTTCTCTCCACCCAGCGACTTATAAAATGTTCACCCAGTTTAAAAGGTAATTTATCGCATATTTGTAAAATGTTCACCATGTATTTATAAAATGTTCATCATGTATTTTTTTTAAAAAGTATTAATCTTATCCTAAAAAATGTTATCCACGCATTTTAAATAGTTTATCATGTATTTTTTAGAATGTTTTCCGCATATCTTGAAAATGTATTTTTTAAATCACAAACATTTTCGAATTCATGAACATTTTACAAATTCACGATGATCTTTTAAATTGCACAAATACACTAATTGAACATTTTTTTGTGATTAGAATTTGTTTGCAAAGGAAAAAAAATTGTGGCCATGTAGATGCTATTTTTACGTGCCCATAGTGTTATTTACGTACCTACATGAGCACATTCTAGTTTGACTCGCGTCTCCTGTAGCTAACTCTTGTCCATAGCGAGTGCCCCGTGAGGTTCAAGCTATCAAGCGTTCCATGACCAGCGATGATTAGTTGCAGCGAGTAATGACGTGCACATGCTGTAATCAGCCAGATCGTTTATCTGTTGGGCCAGAGAAAGTGAGCGGCACGGATAACAACACCTGAAAACAGAACAAATATGGACATTGTCTAAAAAATAAAAAGACAAGGCAAAAGGGACCACAATATTATTTTGGACATTACTTAGACGTGACATACTCCCTCTGTTTCCAAATATAAGTCTGTTTAGAATTTTAAATATGGACAACATACAGATGAATATAGACGTATTTTAGAGTGTAGCTTCATTCATTTTTTCCGAATGTAGTCCACATTAGAATCTCTAAACAAACTTATATTTAGAAACGAATGTAGTATATATTACTCCCTTTTTAGAGAAAAGGCCAAGGCCCGACTTTATAGATAAAGCCACCAGGTAGCGTCACGGATACCACAGGTTCACAGGAAATCATAACCACACAGAGGAGTTTAAGAGAAACCTAAGCAAGCATGATACAGGCAACTGCCATACACAGCGCGCAGGCCGGGGAGGAGAAAGACCAAATGTCCGCAAACGACAGCACCAAATTATACGGCAGGGTTCGTCCCGGATATCTGAGAAGCCGAAGCCCGAATTTTGTTGATGAGCAGGTCCAGGGCGTCCCGATCAGGCTCCTTAGTCAATGATCTCCACTGCTGCAAGAATATACATGATTTGAATAGAACATCAACAGGTTTAGATGGGAAGGTAAGCTCAATAGTAAATTTGTTTCTAATATTCCATAAGGCCCAACATAAGGCTCCCAAGCCAACCCAAAATACCCTCTTGGTGACCCCGACCAAAGTTTTAGCTAGAGTTCTAATATCAGAAAAAGAGGAGGGATTCCAAGAGACCCGAAGCCAAGATCTGACGCAAGACCAAACTAATTTGGCAAGTACACACTTGAAAAAGATGTGGTCGGAATTTTCCAAGGCCCCACACAGGTTACAGAATTCAGAGCCCGGCCCATTGCGTTTTTTGATCTGATCAGCAGTAGGGAGGCGACCACGAAAGGCCTGCTAGAGAAAAATCTTAATTTTCGGAGGAACCCTTGATTTCCAGACACAAGAGAATCTAGCCGAGGGGGTACCACCAATGAGTCTAGAATACAACGACTTAACAGAAAATTTACCAGAGGCCGAAAGTGGCCAAAACACCGAGTCAGCCGACTCCGAGAGCACGGGGAAGAGGGCAGAGAGGCTTTGCCAATCTTCCAACTCTTCAGGAGACAGAGCCCGACGGAAAGCCAAATCCCAATTATTAGCAGCCAGCTCCGCGATGGAGATCTGCGGATTGGGACAATAAGAAAACAGAATCGGAAAGCTCACGGCAAGTGGGGCATCCCCAGACCACCAATCCAACCAAAAACGAACAGCAGACCCATTCCCCACAGAAAACTTGACATGCTCCAAAAAAATCGGCCTAACTTTAACAAGAGCTTTCCAGAACTGAGAACCACGCCGCGCGGGAGCAGACATAGGATCGGAGTGGGGAAAATATTTGGCCTTAAGAATCGAAAACCACAGCGACCCGGCCCCCACAGTCATAATTTTCCACCACCACTTGATGAGCAAACACATGTTCATCACCCGAGTGTTAATAATGCCTAACCCCCCAAGGTTTTTAGGCCTACACATCAGTTGCCACTTAACCAGCCTATATTTTCTTTTGTTATCAGCTGAATTCCAGTAGAAGCCACCCCTATGTTTGTCGAAGCCAGAATGCACGCCATTCGTGAGAAGATAGAAGCCCATAAGAAACATAGGGAGAGAAGACAGGCAAGAATTGATTAAAGCCACTTTGCCTGCATTGCTATTATATCTACCCCTCCACGGGAGCACCCTGTTTCCTACTTTAGCAACCACCGGAGCGAAGTCCTTCGCATGAAGGATACCAGGAGAGATAGGAAGTCCTAAATACTTGAAAGGTAAAGAACCTAAAGCGCAATTAAGGAGCCTGGCAACCCGCAAGGCTTCCGCCCCGTCCACACCCGTCACCAGAACCTCACTCTTGGCGAAATTGATCTTCAGACCCGAAACAGCTTCGAAACACAGCAAGATGAATTTAAGATTGGCAATACAGGCATTATCCAACTCCACCAATATGATTGTATCATCAGCGTATTGCAGATGGGAGACACCTTCCGACAGAAGATGGGAGATCACGGGGGTAATGTGCCCACAACGGGCCGCCTTGGAGAGCATGCAAGAGAAGGCGTCGGCCACAAAGTTAAAGAGAGCCGGGGAGGCTGGATCCCCTTGCGAAGGCCCCTGCCATTCGCAAAGAAGTTACTAATAACGCCATTCACAGCAACAACAGTATGGCCACCCGAGACCAACTGCATGATACGATGGACATAAGCACCGTCGAACCCTTTGGCAAGAAGGACCTGCTTGAGGAAAGGCCAACTGACCGAGTCATACGCTTTTTCAAAGTCTAACTTAAGAATAACCGCTTTAGCTTTCCGCGCGTGAAGGTCGTGAACAATCTCATGAAGGGAAAGAATGCCATCTAGAATGAATCGCCCTTTGATAAAAGCAGATTGAAAGGGGCTAATAACTCTATGCGCAACCGGGGACAGCCGATTCGCAAAGCCTTTGGAAGGGAATTTGGCAAAGTTGTTAATCAACGCTATAGGCCGTATATATTACTCCCTTCGTTCAGAATAACTCGTACAAGAAATAAATGTATCTAGATGTATTTTAGTTGTAGATTCATCCATTTTTATGACAAGTTGGACTTGGAGTATCTGCTCCCGAGCTATCAAATGGACCCTGATAAATAGTAAAATTGAAAAAATAGTAAAAATATTCAAAAAAATCCGAATTGCTTTTGTGGTAAACTTTGAAAAATGTTTTGTATGCTTGCAAAATTTTAGCACGAATTGACATCCGTGGAAGTCATGGCAAAAAAACAAAAACAAAATTGATGCTCTAAAAATGCTACTCTCTTCGTCTCATAATGTAAGACCTTTTTTTAACACTACACTAGTGTCAAAAAAGTCTTACATTATGGGACGAAGGGAGTAGTTTTGAAAACATTTTGTACTATTTTTTTCTTTTTTTTTCACAACTTCCGCGAATGTCATTTCGTGCTGATATTTGTTAAGCACACAAAACATTTGTCAAAGTTTACCACCAAAAGTTTTCTTTTGAAAATTTCCAATTTTTTACTGTTCATCAGGTGCATCTAAGCTCGGGAAACTATTGAAACCACGTTACCCTTTTCCGAAATATGGTAGTTGTACATTTTAAAAAAGTTCAAGTATTGTTTATAGAAAAGTACAACTCAGAAATTATCAAACTAGACAATACATAGATACATAGAGCTCAGATGCACTTATTCAATGACAGTTGCACATTTCAAAAAAAAAGAGGGTAAGTACTTATCTTGAAAAGTGCAACTAGGTACAGTTACCTAGAAAATACATACATAGTAAACCACCAGCGCTTTGTAAAAACGAGAATTGCATATTTCTAAAAAAAGGTGCAAGTACTATCTATGTAAAAGTGCAACTGAGATATACAATTTAGAAAATACACACATAGAAACATAGTTGCATATGGCAGTTGCACATTTCTGAAAATAAGTGCAGGTGAGATATAATCAAAATAGAAAATGCATACATTGTGCTAGCTACGCTTTTTTTTTTTAAAAAAGTGCAAGTACATCCATTTAAGAAAAAGTGCCACTGAGGTAATAACCGGCCTATGAAACGCATACATAGCAAAAAAAATCGAGAGTACACCAAATGCGTACCATATTTTTATAGAAGGAAAGAAGTATTTACAAGACGTGCGCCACGAATGTGAACAAACGTGTAGCACAGATACATACCAACACCCACACCACACTAGAATCCTAGGCTAACTCCTCACGAATCATTGGAGACCGCCTCCTACACCCAGCCCAGCTGCCTTCCACTCGGCAACCTCATCTAGCAAAATCACCACAAGCTCCGTTGGGGTACGGTGTTGCTCTAACCTATTGAAGACCCGTGCGTTCCGTTATTTCCATAGCGCCCAGATCATCGCGATGAACATGGAGTCAAAACCCCTCCGTTCTGCAGAATGACATATCGTCCTTGCCCGAAGTCACCAGTTAAGAGTTGTGTCGCCAGCCGAATATCCTGGTACGTTGATTCCGAGCAGGTCCCAAAGTCTATGCCAGACCTCGCGGGCATAGGTGCAGGCGCATAGGATATGTTCGGCATTGTCTTCATCTTGGAGGTAGGTGTAGCAAACGGATGCCTCTTCCTCTAATCCGTGACGTGCCCTCCGGTCAGAGGTCCAGATGCGGTGTTGCATAGCCAGCCACGCAAATAGCTTGCACTTCAAAGGTGCCCAGCTCCTCCAAATGCAGGTCGACCTGGTGTATCCCATGCAAAGTCTGTCATATGTCGACCTAGCAGTGTAGGAGCCCGAGCTGGAGCATGTCCAGGTGAACTCGTCCGCGCCCTCCACGTCCCGTGGTACCGTACCAATTGCTTGGATGAGGTGCATCAACTGTAACTGGGCCATGAAGGAGAATCCCAACTGGCAGTCCTCTAACCAGCTATTATCGGAGAGAGCTTGCTGCACCGTGCGTTTGTTGACAACTCGTGTTTGTACCATGGCGAACACCAGTGGGGCTATGTGCTTAACTGCAAAACCGTGGATCCAACGATCCCTCCAAAAAAGCACCCGATCGCCTCTCCCCACTCTGATGCCAACCAAACTATCGAAGACCTCACGAGCCTCCAGATCCGTGGTCATAGGCAGCCCCTGCCAAGGCCTGTTGGGCTCCGTCCGTCTTAGCCATTCCCATCTAACCCTCATAGCTAGCCCTTGTAGCTTGAGATTTTTCACACCGAGCCCACCATAGCATTTGCGTCGACACACGCTGCTCCAAGCAATGAGGCACTGGCCACCGTTTACCTTGTCCTTCCCGGCCCAGAAGAAGAACCGCATCCACTTGTCCATCTCCTCAAAAACCCAGTCAGGTGCACCCGTGATCATAAGATGATGAATTGGCTTGGCAGAGATCACAGATTGCACTAGAATAAGACGTCCTAGTCGCTGAATGAGCCCTCTCTGCCACGCAGGCACGAATTGCTTGACCTTGTCGAGCATGGGTTGCCAGTCGTTTCTGGTAAGGCATCTGATGGCGTACTTGCAAGGGAACTCCGCAATACCACATTGTAGAACTCCGGCCACTTTAGCACTATCCTCAGCATCTCCACGGATCAAGATAGCCGATAACTTGCAATAGTTAACACGCAATCCTGAGGCTTGTCCAAAGATCTCCAGCACCGTGGTGATGAACTCCAGGTTCGATGTGGTCGGCTTAATGAATATGGCCACGTCGTCTGCGTAAATCGAGATTCGTTGCATTGCTGAGATCCCATGATAAGAACTTACCACTCCTAGCTCCATTTCCTTGTGAACCAAATATGTCAGCACGTCCATGGCAATGACGAACATGAGTGGGGAGATCGAGTCGCCCTAGCGCAAGCCCTTAGCGTGGCAAAACCTCCGACCTGGCACTCCATTGACAATAACTTTGGTGCTCGTAGAGTGCAGCAGAATAGCCAACCATTGCATCCATCTGCGCCCGAACCCTTTAGCTTCCAGGACCTCGAAAAGAAAGGGCCACGATAAGGAGTCGAAGGCCCTTGATATATCAAGCTTGAGAAACACCCCTGGCGCCCTGCGATCGTGGATTTTCCTGGCCACTTGCCTCACGAGGAGGAAGTTATCGTGCAGAGGCCTTCCCTTGATGAAAGCCGACTAGTTCATGCCCACGATCTTCGACATTCGTTTCCTGAGCCTGTTTGCGAGAACTTTTGCAAACAACTTTGGGTGCTTTGGGTAAGGCTAATGGGCCGAAAATCTCCAATTTCCTCCGCCTCCGACTTCTTAGGAATCAGAACGATATCAGCCTTGTTCAGCTTTGCAAAGCCTCTGCCATCCGCAATGTATAGCTTCATCATAACCGCCATAACATCGGGCTTGATGATAGGTCGGGCCCGCTGATAGAAAGCGGCGATGAACCCATCTGGCCCTGGCGCTCGGTTTGGTGGCATCTCCTTAATGGTCTCCCAAACCTCCTACTCCGTAATCATGGCTTCTAGGTCTTGAAGATCGTGTGGCACTATCCCCATGAATTGGAGATCCATCGTGTGCTCCCTAGCTTGGTCCGTACCGAGCAACTGCTTGTACGCCTGGAAGAATGCCTCTTCCTTGCTCTCCTGCTCAACAATAATCTCCTTTCCAACTTTGATATGTGCAATATAGTTCTTGGATCTGCGTCCATTAGCCACCGCCCGGAACAATTTAGAGTTTGCATCTCCCTCCTTAAGCCATCTCATTCCGAGCGCTGTCTATCAATAGTGTGTTCCAGGGCTGCCACGCCGAGCAGGGCTTGCTTAAGCGTACGGTGCAACCAAATCTCTCTGAGCTCCAACCTCCTTTGTTCTTGTGCAATATCCAGCTTATGGATAACCCAAGTGGCCACCCGCATAAGGAGTTTGACGTTACCAATCTTGCGCTGACCCCAAGCCTGTAGCGACGCAGACGCATTCCTCATCAAGGCGTCAAGTCTGGCATACGGATCCACAATCATAGGGTCGCACACCCAAGCCTCCTGCACCGCCTCCTCAAACCCTTCCATCCTGGTCCAAAAGAGCTCAAATTGGAACCTACGTTTAGGGCAAAAGCCCACACTCGTAGAAAACAGCAGCGGCGCGTGATTAGAGACTCCAGTGGATAGCGCCTGGAGGAGATACTCTGCATTGTCCAACTCCCAGTCCACGGATATAAGGATACTGTCAATCTTAGTAAGCATGGGCGTATCGCGCTCGTTCGACCACGTGACCCTCCTGCCATGCATGTACATCTCCTTGAGCTCATGATCGTCAACAAAGTCCCTGAACTTCCCCATCATGGTCCAGTTGATGTTCGAGTTGCTCTTCTCAGAGGTGCGAAGGATCATGTTAAAATCACCCAAAATCATCCAAGGTCCTTGGCACGCTAGTCTCCTTACCTTCAAATCCTCCAAAAATTGCGTCTTCAAATCATCACTCTACGGGCCATAGACCACCGAGATCCACCAAGGTTGGCCAACCCTGGTATGCACCAGCCCTGAAATGAAATTAGCATTTGGGACTATGTTATCCACCCATAGAGCCAAGGTGTTCCATGCAAGTAGGATCCCCCCTCTAGTCTCCTCAGCCGGCAAGTAAGAGAAACCATCAAATGATGGTCCCAAGCATTGCATAACTATAAATTGGTCAGGTACATCCATTTTAGTCTCCTGGAGACACACCAAATTCACCTTAACAGAGCTAATGAACTCCTAACGGCCTTCCTCTTGGCTGGATTGTTTAGGACGCGTACATTCCAGCACAACACCTGTGGGTGTGAATCCATGGAAGGATCAGACCCCAACACCACTACATACCGCCTAGTGCGCACACACAACCACCGCGTTTGCCGCGTTCATCTCCTCTTCACTTGGCACCGTCTTCTCGAAGAGTGCCGCAATGATCCTGACGTGCTGCTCACGAAGGGGAGAATCAAACAGAGCCTTCAGCTCATTCACCACCCCATCATCCACAACGAGATCGTTCGGGACCAGACCCAAAGCATGCAACAACACATTCTCAACTAGACTTTCCTTGGAGCGGCTCGCTGTTGCCATCTTTTTGGACGCACGCGTCGTGTGTTTTGGCGTGAACAGTTTAGCCTCCGGCCGGAGATGCGAGGCTTGGACTTCATGGAGCAGCGGCGGTGCCAGTTTCTTGATAATATTCGACCAAAAGCTCTTGAGTTTTGCCGTAAGCCACCACTTCCTGGGCCGTCATGCCCTGAGTTTCCTGGTGGTTCACGCCCCTGCACGCAGAAGAGTCACCCGACGTGACGTGAACAGTGTCCATGCATGCATGGTTGCCATCAGGCCTTGCCACGAGCGCTAGCTCCATTGGTGGTGGGATAGAATATTCCTCCTCCGGCCTCGTTGGAAGAGCCCCACTGCCTTTGTTCAGTTCTGGGTCCCTCACAACCACCTCCCCAGGGCGTGCATGGCACGTAGCAGCCTCCACCTCCTCGCCCTGGCCAGTCATGTCATCAGGCTTGGCCCCCTCTAGCACTGGCCCTACCAGCTCGCTGTGCGGCCTCGGGATCGCCCCGTCCTGGGCGGCTTGCAGTTGGCCGTCGACTTCCAGCCCTGGCCCGACCTGAGCGCTGTCCGGCCTCAGGATCGCCCTGTCCTGGGCATCTTGCTGTTGGCCATCGCTTTCCAAAGCGCCACCCGTCCTTGCCACTAGACTCTGCGCGGCAGGCCCCACCACCATGAAAGCCAGTTGTGGCCTTGGACTAGCCGTTTCCCGGCCAGCAGATTGGTGCAGGCCCTGCTGTGACTGTTGGCCCCTGATCCCCACCTCCATCTCATCGCCAGCCTGAGGAGACCATTGGTCATTTGCCCCCACCACTGCTCTATCTTCTACCGAAAGTTCTGCAGGCCCCACCTTATCTTGCCTCGGGGTCTCCAGTCTCGTCAGCCGGTTAAAAGCGGAGGGCCTGATCTGATCCCTGACGTGCGCCGAATGGCACGCTGGGGCTACCACCGGCACCTCCTTCATGGCCGGCAGCCGCCATGCCATTTTTGGAAATATGCCCTAGAGGCAATAATAAAAGGATTATTATTATATTTCCTTGTTCATGATAATTGTCTTTTATTCATGCTATAATTATATTATCCGGAAATCGTAATACACGTGTGAATACATAGACCACAATACGTCCCTAGTAAGCCTCTAGTTGACTAGCTCGTTGGTCAACAGATATTTATGGTTTCCTGACTATGGACATTAGATGTCGTTGACAACGGGATCACATCATTAGGAGAATGATGTGATGGACAAGACCCAATCCTAAGCATAGCACAAGATCGTGTAGTTCGTTTTGCTAGAGCTTTTCCAATGTCAAGTATCTCTTCCTTAGACCATGAGATCGTGTAACTCCCGGATACCGTAGGAGTGCTTTGGGTGTACCAAACGTCACAACGTAACTGGGTGACTATAAAGGTGCACTACAGGTATCTCTGAAAGTGTCTGTTTGGTTGACACAGATCGAGACTGGGATTTGTCACTCCGTATGACGGAGAGGTATCTCTGGGCCCACTCGGTAATGCATCATCATGAGCTCAAAGTGACCAAGTGTTTGGTCATGGGATCATGCATTACGATACGAGTAAAGTGACTTGCCGGTAACGAGACTGAACGAGGTATTGGGATACCGACGATCGAGTCTCGGGCAAGTAACGTACCGTTTGACAAAGGGAATTGAATACGGGGTTGATTGAATCCTCGACATCGTGGTTCATCCGATGACATCATCGAGGAGCATGTGGGAGCCAACATGGGTATCCAGATCCCGCTGTTGGTTATTGACCGGAGAGCCGTCTCGGTCATGTCTGCATGTCTCCCGAACCCGTAGGGTCTACACACTTAAGGTTCGGTGACGCTAGGGTTATTAGGAAGACTTGTGTGTGATTACTGAATTTTGTTCGGAGTCCCGGATGAGATCCCGGACGTCACGAGGAGTTCCGGAATAGTCCGGAGGTGAAGATTTATATATGGGAAGTTGTCATACGGACACCAGAAAGTTTCGGGGGCATATCGGTATTGTACCGTGGCCACCGGAGGGGTTCCGGGGGTCCACCGGGAGGGGCCACCCCTCTCGGAGGGCCTCATGGGCCTCAAGGGGCAGGGAACCAGCCCCTGGAGTGCTGGGCGCCCCCCCTTGGGCCCATGCGCCTAGGGTTTGGGGGGGAAACCTAGCGGGGGCGCCCCCTTGCTTGGGGGGCAAGCCCCCCTCCCTGGCCGCCGCCCCCTCCTCTAGATCTCATCTAGAGGGGGCCGGCCCCCTTCCCCCTTCCCCTATAAATAGAGGGGCGAGGGGAGGGCTGAACACCTGATCCAAGGCGCAGCCCCTCCCCTCCCCAACACCTCTCCTCCTCCGTTGAGTGCTTGGCGAAGCCCTGTCGGAGTACTACCTCTCCACCATCATCACGCCACCGTGCTGCTGCTGGAGCTTTCTTCCTCAACCTCTCCTTCCCCCTTGCTGGATCAAGAAGGAGGAGACGTCATCCGCTCTGTACGTGTGTTGAACGTGGAGGTGCTGTCGGTTCAGCACTTGTTCATCGGTGATTTGGATCACGGCGAGTACGACTCCATCATCCCCGTTCTTTTGAACGCTTCCGCTCGCGATCTACAAAGTGGTATGTAGATGCATCTCTCTCCTATCACTCGTTGCTTAGATGAACTCATAGATGGATCTTGGTGAAACCATAGGAAATTTTTTAATTTTCTGCAACGTTCCCCAGCAGTGGCATCATGAGCTAGGTCTATGCGTAGTTCTCTATTGCACGAGTAGAACACAATTTTGTTGTGGGCGTAGATCTTGTCAACTTGCTTGCCGCTACTAGTCTTATTTTGCTTCAGCGGTATTGTGGGATGAAGCGGCCCGGACTAACCTTACACGTACGCTTACGTGAGACAGGTTCACCGACTGACATGCACTAGTTGCATAAGGTGGCTAGCGGGTGTCTGTCTCTCCTACTTTAGTTGGAGCGGATTCGATGAAAAGGGTCCTTATGAAGGGTAAATAGAAGTTGACAAAATCACGTTGTGGTTATTCGTAGGTAAGAATACGTTCTTGCTAGAACCCAATTGCAGCCACGTAAAAGATGCAACAACAATTAGAGGACGTCTAACTTGTTTTTGCAGCAATTGTCATGTGATGTGATATGGCCAGAAGTTGTGATGAATGATGAATGATATATTCTGATGTATGAGATCATGTTCTTGTAATAGGAATCACGACTTGCATGTCGATGAGTATGACAACCGGCAGGAGCCATAGGAGTTGTCTTTATTTTTGTATGACCTGCGTGTCATTGAAGAACGCCATGTAAATTACTTTACTTTATTGCTAAACGCGTTAGCCATAGAAGTAGAAGTAGTCGTTGGCGTGACAACTTCATGAAGACACGATGATGGAGATCATGATGATGGAGATCATGGTGTCATGCCGGTGACGAAGATGATCATGGAGCCCCGAAGATGGAGATCGAAGGAGCTATATGATATTGGCCATATCATGTCACTACTTTATATAATTGCATGTGATGTTTATTATGTTTATGCATCTTGTTTACTTAGAACGACGGTAGTAAATAAGATGATCCCTTATAATAATTTCAAGAAAGTGTTCCCCCCTAACTGTGCGCCGTTGCTAAAGTTCGTCGTTTCGAAGCACCACGTGATGATCGGGTGTGATAGATCCTTACATTCACATACAACGGGTGTAAGACAGTTTTACACATGCAGAAACACTTAGGGTTAACTTGACGAGCCTAGCATGTACAGACATGGCCTCAGAACACAAGAGACCGAAAGGTCGAACATGAGTCGTATGGAAGATACGATCAACATGGAGATGTTCACCGATGATGACTAGTCCGTCTCACGTGATGATCGGACACGGCCTAGTCGACTCGGATCGTGTAACACTTAGATGACTAGAGGGATGTCAATCTGAGTGGGAGTTCATTAAATAATTTGATTAGATGAACTTAATTATCATGAACTTAGTCTAAAGTCTTTGCAAAATATGTCTTGTAGATCAAATGGCCAACGCTCATGTCAACATGAACTTCAACGCGTTCCTAGAGAAAACCAAGCTGAAAAATGATGGCAACAACTATTCGGACTGGCTCCGGAACCTGAGGATCATACTCATAGCAGCCAAGAAAGATTATGTCCTAGATGCACTGCTAGATGAAGCACCCATCCCAGAGAACCAAGACGTTATGAACACTTGGCAATCACGTGCTGATGATTACTCCCTCGTTCAGTGCGGCATGCTTTACAACTTAGAACCGGGGCTCCAAAAGCGTTTTGAGCGACACGGAGCATATGAGATGTTCAAGGAGCTGAAAATGGTTTTTCAAGCTCATGCCCGGGTCGAGAGATATGAAGTCTCCGACAAGTTCTATAGTTGTAAGATGGAGGAAAACAGTTCTGTCAGTGAGCACATACTCAAAATGTCTGGGTTGCACAACCGCGTGTCCCAGCTGGAGATCAACCTTCAGGACGAGGCGGTCATTGACAGAATCCTTCAGTCGCTCCCACCGAGCTACAAGAGCTTTGTGTTGAACTACAATATGCAGGGGATGGTGAAGACCATTCCTGAAGTATTTTCAATGCTGAAGTCAGCAGAGGTTGAAATCAAGAAAGAACATCAAGTGTTGATGGTCAATAAGACCACTAAGTTCAAGAAGGGCAAGGGTAAGAAGAACTTCAAGAAGGACGGCAAAGATGTTGCCGCGCCCGATAAGCCAGTTGCCGAGAAGAAGTCAAAGAATGGACCCAAGTCTGAGACTGAGTGCT
This sequence comes from Triticum dicoccoides, assembly GCF_002162155.2. Classification (NCBI taxonomy): domain Eukaryota; kingdom Viridiplantae; phylum Streptophyta; class Magnoliopsida; order Poales; family Poaceae; genus Triticum; species Triticum dicoccoides. The sequence continues at coordinate 589,090,716 of NC_041385.1, read as the reverse complement.
TTTATTGCAAAGGGAAGGGTCACTGGAAGCGGAACTGCCCCAAATACTTAGCGGACAAGAAGGCCGGCAACACTAAAGGTATATTTGATATACATGTAATTGATGTGTACCTTACCAGTACTCGTAGTAACTCCTGGATATTTGATACCGGTGTCTTTGCTCATATTTGTAACTCACAGCAGGAGCTGCGGAATAAGCGGAGACTGGCGAAGGACGAGGTGACGATGCGCGTCGGGAATGGTTCCAAGGTCGATGTGATCGCCGTCGGCATGCTACCTCTACATTTACCTATGGGATTAGTTTTAAACCTCAATAATTGTTATTTAGTGCCAAGTTTGAGCATGAACATTGTATCTGGATCTCGTTTGATACGAGATGGCTACTCATTTAAATCCGAGAATAATGGTTGTTCTATTTATATGAGAGATATGTTTTATGGTCATGCCCCGATGGTCAATGGTTTATTCTTAATGAATCTCGAACGTAATGTTACACATATTCATAGTGTGAATACCAAAAGATGTAAAGTTGATAACGATAGTCCCACATACTTGTGGCACTACCGCCTTGGTCACATTGGTGTCAAGCGCATGAAGAAGCTCCATGCTGATGGACTTTTAGAGTCTCTCGATTATGAATCATTTGACACGTGCGAACCATGCCTCATGGGCAAAATGACCAAGACTCCATTCTCCGGAACAATGGAGCGAGCAACCAACTTATTGGAAATCATACATACCGATGTGTGCGGTCCAATGAGCGTTGAGGCTCGCGGAGGATATCGTTATGTTCTCACGCTCACTGATGACTTGAGTAGATATGGGTATGTCTACTTGATGAAACACAAGTCTGAGACCTTTGAAAAGTTCAAGGAATTTCAGAATGAGGTAGAGAATCAACGTGACCGAAAGATACAGTTCCTACGATCAGATCGTGGAGGAGAATATTGAAGTCACGAATTTGGTACACACTTAAGGAAATGTGGAATCGTTTCACAACTCACGCCGCCTGGAACACCTCAGCGTAACAGTGTGTCCGAACGTCGTAATCGCACTCTATTGGATATGGTGCGATCTATGATGTCTCTTACCGATTTACCGCTATCATTTTGGGGATACGCTCTAGAGACAGCTACATTCACTTTAAATAGGGCACCATCTAAATCCGTTGAGACGACACCGTATGAATTATGGTTTGGGAAGAAACCTAAGTTGTCATTTCTAAAAGTTTGGGGATGCGATGCTTATGTCAAGAAACTACAACCTGAAAAGCTCGAACCCAAGTCGAAAAATGCGTCTTCATAGGATACCCTAAGGAAACCATTGGGTATACCTTCTACTTAAGATCAGAGGGCAAGATCTTTGTTGCAAAGAACGGATCCTTTCTGGAAAAAGAGTTTCTCTCGAAAGGAGTAAGTGGGAGGAAAGTAGAACTCGATGAAGTACTACCTCTTGAACCGGAAAGTAGTGCAGCTCAGGAAAATGTTCCTGTGGTGCCTACACCGACTGGAGAGGAAATTAATGATGATGATCAAGGTACTTCGGATCAATTTTCTACTGAACTTCGTAGGTCCACAAGGACACGTTCCACACCAGAGTGGTATGGCAACCCTGTCCTTGAAATAATGTTGTTAGACAACGGTGAACCTTCGAACTATGAAGAAGCGATGGCAGGCCCAGATTCCAACAAATGGCTTGAAGCCATGCAATCCGAGATAGAATCCATGTATGAAAACAAAGTATGGACTTTGACAGACTTGCCCGATGATCGGCGAGCGATAGAAAACAAATGGATCTTTAAGAAGGACGGACGCGGATGGTAATGTCACCATCTATAAAGCTCGACTTGTTGCTAAGGGTTATCGACAAGTTCAAGGGATTGACTACGATGATACTTTCTCTCCCGTAGCGAAGCTTAAGTCCGTCTGAATCATGTTAGCAATTGCTGCATACTATGATTATGAGATATGGTAGATGGACGTCAAAACGGCATTCCTTAACGGCTATCTTAAGGAAGAGTTGTATATGATGCAGCCAGAAGGTTTTGTCGATCCTAAGAATGCTAACAAAATATGCAAGCTCCAGCGATCCATTTATGGGCTGGTGCAAGCATCTCGGAGTTGGAACATTCTCTTTGATGAGATGATCAAAGCGTTTCGGTTTATGCAGACTTATAGAGAAGCCTGTGTATACAAGAAAGTGAGTGGGAGCTCTATAGCATTTCTCATATTATATGTAGATGACATACTTTTGATGGGAAATGATATAGAATTCTTGGACAGCATTAAGGCCTACTTCAATAAGTGTTTTTCAATGAAGGACCTTGGAGAAGCTGCTTACATATTAGGCATCAAAATCTATAGGGATAGATCGAGACGCCTCATAGGTCTTTCACAAAGCACATACCTTGATAAGATTTTGAAGAAGTTCAAAATGGATCAGTCCAAGAAAGGGTTCTTGCCTATATTGCAAGGTGTGAGATTGAGCTCGGCTCAATGCCCGACCACGGCAAAAGATAAAGAAGAGATGAGTGTCATCCCCTATGCCTCAGCCATAGGATCAATTATGTATGCCATGCTGTGTACCAGATCTGATGTGAACCTTTCCGTAAGTTTGGTAGGAAGGTACCAAAGTAATCCCGGCAAGGAACACTGGACAGCGGTCAAAAATATCCTGAAGTACCTGAAAAGGACAAAGGACATGTTTCTCGTTTATGGAGGTGACGAAGAGCTCGTCGTAAAGGGTTACGTCGACGCTAGCTTCGACACAGATCTGGATGACTCTAAGTCACAAACCGGATACGTGTATATGTTGAATGGTGGGGCAGTAAGCTGGTGCAGCTGCAAGCAGAGCGTCGTGGCGGGATCTACATGTGAAGCGGAGTACATGGCAGCCTCGGAGGCAGCGCATGAAGCAATTTGGGTGAAGGAGTTCATCACCGACCTAGGAGTCATACCCAATGCGTCGGGGCCGATCAAACTCTTCTGTGACAACACTGGAGCTATTGCCCTTGCCAAGCAGCCCAGGTTTCACAAGAAGACCAGGCACATCAAGCGTCGTCTCAACTCCATCCGTGAAAATATTCAAGATGGAGACATAGATATTTGCAAAGTACATACGGATCTGAATGTCGCAGATCCGTTGACTAAACCTCTTCTGCGAGCAAAACATGATCAACACCAGAACTCTATGGGTGTTCGATTCATCACAATGTAACTAGATTATTGACTCTAGTGCAAGTGGGAGACTGTTGGAAATATGCCCTAGAGGCAATAATAAAAGGATTATTATTATATTTCCTTGTTCATGATAATTGTCTTTTATTCATGCTATAATTGTATTATCCGGAAATCGTAATACACGTGTGAATACATAGACCACAATACGTCCCTAGTAAGCCTCTAGTTGACTAGCTCGTTGGTCAATAGATAGTCATGGTTTCCTGACTATGGACGTTAGATGTCGTCGACAACGGGATCACATCATTAGGAGAATGATGTGATGGACAAGACCCAATCCTAAGCATAGCACAAGATCGTGTAGTTCGTTTTGCTAGAGCTTTTCCAATGTCAAGTATCTCTTCCTTAGACCATGAGATCGTGTAACTCCCGGATACTGTAGGAGTGCTTTGGGTGTACCAAACGTCACAACGTAACTGGGTGACTATAAAGGTGCACTACAGGTATCTCCAAAAGTGTCTGTTGGGTTGACACGGATCGAGACTGGGATTTGTCACTCCGTATGACGGAGAGGTATCTCTGGGCCCACTCGGTAATGCATCATCATAATGAGCTCAAAGTGACAAAGTGTTTGGTCACGGGATCATGCATTACGATACGAGTAAAGTGACTTCCCGGTAACGAGACTGAACGAGGTATTGGGATACCGACGATCGAGTCTTGGGCAAGTAACGTACCGTTTGACAAAGGGAATTGAATACGGGGTTGATTGAATCCTCGACATCATGGTTCATCCGATGACATCATCGAGGAGCATGTGGGAGCCAACATGGGTATCCAGATCCCGCTGTTGGTTATTGACCGGAGAGCCGTCTCGGTCATGTCTGCATGTCTCCCGAACCGGTAGGGTCTACACACTTAAGGTTCGGTGACGCTAGGGTTATTAGGAAGACTTGTGTGTGATTACCGAAGTTGTTAGGAGTCCCGGATGAGATCCCGGACGTCACGAGGAGTTCCGGAATAGTCCGGAGGTGAAGATTTATATATGGGAAGTTGTCATACGGACACCGGAAAGTTTCGGGGGCATATCGGTATTGTACCGGGGCCACTGGAGGGGTTCCGAGGGTCCACCGGGAGGGGCCACCCCTCTCGGAGGGCCTAATGGGCCGCAAGGGGCAGGGAACCAGCCCCTGGAGGGCTGGGCGCGCCCCCCCTTGGGCCCATGCGCCTAGGGTTTGGGGGGAGGGAACCCTAGTGGGGGTGCCCCCCTTGCTTGGGGGGCAAGCCCCCCTCCCTAGCCGCCCCCCTCTAGATTTCATCTAGAGGGGGCCGGCCCCCTTCCCCCTTCCCCTATAAATAGAGGGGCGAGGGGAGGGCTGAACGCCTGATCCAAGGCGCAGCCCCTCCCCTCCCCAACACCTCTCCTCCTCCGTTGAGTGCTTGGGGAAGCCCTGTCGGAATACTGCCTCTCCACCATTATCACGCCGCCGTGCTGCTGCTGGAGCCTTCTTCCTCAACCTCTCCTTCCCCCTTGCTGGATCAAGAAGGAGGAGACGTCATCCTCTTCGTACGTGTGTTGAATGCGGAGGTGTTGTCCGTTCATCACTTGGTCATCGGTGATTTGGATCACGGCGAGTACGACTCCATCATCCCCGTTCTTTTGAACGCTTCCGCTCGCGATCTACAAAGTGGTATGTAGATGCATCTCTCTCCTATCACTCGTTGCTTAGATGAACTCATAGATGGATCTTGGTGAAACCGTAGGAAATTTTTTAATTTTCTGCAACGTTTCCCAACAGCCATGCCGGCCGAAGCCCGGCCAATCTCGCCTTCGCGACCGCCTCCAACCCTCATGGAAGTTCCACCACGCCCAGCCTGCGCTCCACCTCTGACGTCCCGAGCACCGAACTGCCAGGTCCGTCGGCGAGCCTGAGCGCCGCCGCCACCGTCCATGCTGCCATCCGAGTCCGGCATCCCACTCTGCCCACTGCTTGATGAACCTCCTAGGAACCATGGCTCCTCTGCTTCCATGAAGTCTTGAACTTGCGCAAGATGGATGAGTACTCTATATTGCAGCATCGCCGGCTGGGAGGGCTGCAGTCCCAGCCCGGGCTCCGACACCGCCAGCCAACGGAGCGTAGGGATCGCCTCCGGGTCTGCGCCTATTGGGTCGTCTTGTGTGATCGATGCGGTGGCGCCGGAGACGAGCTCCCGGGCTAACCTCTCATCCTTCAAGCATACATAGCAATCATGTTGTACTTTTTAGGACTAATTCTTTTGGGCGGCATAAAAAATAAGCTGCCTCTCCCCAGCTTAAAAAAATAAGCTGCTCCTAAAATTTGTCGAGATTTCTATATTAGTTATCCCAAGTTTAGAAGCCCCAATAAATGACGAAGACGGCTTGTAGAAAACGCTGGAAAGGAGACGACTTATTTTTTAAGCTGTCAAAAGAACTGGCCCTTAGTGTAAACGTACATCTGTAAGAAATTGCAAGTATTATTTTCATAGTCCACGATGGAGCTAATAGTTGATGACGACACCAAGAACAAATAACTGCATATGCCACAAAAATGCAGCTCACACGATTTTTATAAAAAATGAAGTTGTAGAGTTTAAGATATTTTGAGTTTGATAAAGAAAATCTGATCCTATTCATACAGGGTTCAATATGGGACGATGGAACCACGTGGAATATTGTTTTACAGAACATGGCGCTCTAAATTGTCCTAAAAATTCACTTTTTTAAGACGATTCTAAAAAAGCTACTAGTACAAAAGGTCTAAGCTACACAAGCAAAAGCATACAAAGACGTTCGCAACGAAAGAAAAAAGAAAGAAAGTGAGCAGATAGGCCCAACGAACAGAATAAAAGCCCATCAGAATAACCTATGTGCCCCCTAAACAACAAAAAAAGCCCGTAAACAGGGCAGGCCCTTGCACCAGCATCTTCATCCCCGAGCAACTCTAGTAGACCACGCATCCCGCCCTGACCCGCAAAATAACCGCCAAAATGCGGATCGGGGCTGGAGCGCAATCGATCAAACTAACGGATCTGGCATCGCCTCAAGAAAAAGAAAAAAACTCAGGGGACCGAGAGTTAGTTCCGTACTTAATTCTCATCTTTGTCTAAAAAAACTTAATTCTCATCTAGATGTGAATTAGTGAGTCCGAAAAGAACTCTATGACAACTCCGATTGGTCGCCGGAGGAAGAACAGAAAGCGAAAACACGTACGTCGTATTATTACGATTAGAACTCGGACAAGATACCCAAAGGCGGTTCACAAGCGGCTCGAGACCTTCTCGGTTTTGCATTGCGCCGGGCCAAATGGAGTAGCATATAAGGCCACCAGCCCTGTTCGCTTGAGCCTCGCAGCTACAGCCATCCTAGGCTGATCTCCGGCGAGCGAGTTCAGTGCAACTCACCAGGGTATCCATCTCGATCGTCGTGGTCAATTTCGAGGGAAGGATGGCAGTGTACTACCGGTCCATGTGCAGCCGGGACACGTTCCCCCTGCCAGTTGCCGCGCCATCCATCTCCGTCGGCGAGCTCAAGGGCCTTATCATGGAGACAGGCCGCTATGGTCACGGCCGGACACGCGGCCGGAGTCCCAGGGAGAGCATCACGATCTCCAACGAACAGGGCGAGGAGTACGCGGACGACAGCGCGTTGGTCCTGCGCAACTCGACGGTGGTGGTGCGCCGCCGAGTGGCCGGGCCTCCGGCCGATAGGATCGTGCTGTGTCCGTCCGACATACCCCCTCTATGCCCTAGATCGAGGCAAGACAGCGGTGGTTCGTCGTCGAATTCGGCCTCGAGGTCCGCCGGAAACCAGGACGACCAGGCCAAAGCTACCAGCGCGGTGATCGACAACGGCCGTGGAGCAGCGCACAAGGGGCGGGCGCCGCCGGCCGGGTACGTGTGCCACAGGTGCCGTATCCCGGGCCACTTCATCCAGCACTGCCCCACAAACGGCGACTCCAGATTCGACTTCGGAAGGGCTCCGGTGCCTGCCCCTGGGCCGGCCGACGAGAGCAACGACGACGGCTTCCCGGCGGATCTCCACTGCAGGATTTGCAAGGAGGTGATGGCCGACGCGGTGGTGGCGAGCAAGTGCTGCTTCAACAGCTTCTGCGACCGGTGCATCCGAGCGCACATCGTCGCCAACTGCAAGTGCGCGTGCGGGGCCAAGGCGAGCGCGGACGATCTGATCCCCAACCCGACGCTGCGCACCACCATCTCCAACATTCTCGCCGCCAGGGCCAGCAGCGCTTCGAGTGGAGCAGGGAAGCAGAGCAGCTCCGCCGCAAGCAACGAGGTCAACTGCAGTTGCCATGGTTGCTCAACTGCAGTTGCCATGTATGGTCTGATCTAATGTAGTTGCCATGATTTCATAACTTTAGGAGTTGCCACATACTAACACTAGGCAGTTGAGAGAGTTGCCATGTGCTCACAAGCATGCTAGGGCAGTTGCCATGTAAAAAGGAAGAGTTGCCATCTGCTTACGTGCACGTTAGGGCAGTTGCCATGTACGTGCACGTTGGGGCAGTTGTCATGTACCATGCAAAAACACATGGCAACTCGGTAAAAGAGAGTTGCCATCTGCTTACGTGCACACTAGGCAGTGGCCGTGTACCCTGCAAAAACACATGGCACTCGGGTAAAAAAAGAGAGTTGTCACCTGCTTATAAAGCACACTAGGGGCAGTTGCCATGTGCGCTGCGAAAACACATGGCAACTAGCAGCTTGGGTGTGGGAGAGGAGACGGGCGTGTGGGCGAGATGGCAAATGCCCACACACTAGCCCTTGTGTGTGCGTGCAAAGTGGCGTGTGGCGCGAACTGCTGAACGCCCACACACCGGCCCCTCCGTGTGGTAAAACGGATGTGTGGGCGACCTCTCTCACACACCACACACGCGAGTTGTCCTACGTGGCATACAAAATCAGCTAATTCGTGCCAAGATTCGTGCAGAAGTTACTGGACGGTGATGGAGACGTGTGGGTGAGTTGGCTAATACCCACACGTGTGGGTGTTAACATTTCCGAAATATTTCTATAGTTAGTGTCTATTTTGTTCACTTTTGTGTTGTTTCCATGTACTAGTTAATTTTGGGTTCATAGTTTGTATTCCCTCTCTTAGCTATTATATATATATAAGAGCGTTTAGAATTTTCAGACACAACCGATAAATGGAAAATAGACCATCCTACCCTCATTTGAATTTCGAGTCGTCTTCCTCCAAGAGCTCGCGTCTTCTTTCTCACGTTGTCCGCTTCGTTCAGGCACTCGGCCCCTTCGTCCACGTGCTCGGGCCCCGCGTCCAGGCGCCCAGCTTGGTCGCCGCCACCCCAAATTGGTCGCCGCCGGCCTCCACCCACCTGGCTCGTCTCCGCCGCCACACGCCGTTCATGCTTGGTCGCTTCCGCCCCACATTGATCACCGCCAGCCTGCACCCACCTGGCTCGTCGTCCCTACAGCATGCAACATGTGCCTGGTCACCGCTGCTCCAGATTGGTTGCCGCCGGCCTGCGCCCACTTGGCTCGTCACCGCCGCCGCACGCAGCACGTGTCTGGTCCTCGCCGTGCCAAGCCTAGTCCTTGTTGCGCCCTGGTCCTCCTGCCACACGCAACACTCCAACAACACTCCAGGCAGGTTCTCCTTGCCTCACGAGGACACACATGATGTTGATCCAACAAGAGAATGCTTGGACACACATTCTTCCCGATGATGCAGAGTTTGCAGAAGTTGTGGCTACAATAGTTCTAGACATTAGGTAATAAATCAGCCTCCAAATTCTCCTGATCTGAACGCACCTGATCTTGGATATTTCAGATCCCTTGAGTCTTTGACCGACTACAGAGCTCCCACGAATATCAAAGACCTTATTCAAGGTGTGCAGGAAGAATTTGATGAGTATGATGCCGGGAAACTCAACAGAATATTTCTAACACTTCAGACTATCATGGTGGAAGTGATGAACTATGAAGGAGGAAATTCATATAAAATTCCCCATTTGCGCAAGGAAAGATTGGAATAGCAAGGAATCGTACCGCCTAGGATTCATTTTTCTCGTGAAGTCTATGAAAATGCCATCGAGATTCTAAAACAAGATGTCCAATGAACAATAAGTCATGGAGTAGTGGAGTATGTTGAGACTCGCAATGCCAGTATGAAGGATGAAATGCTTGCAAAACTAGCTGTGGAGTATGTTGAGACTTGTAGTGCTATGATGAACTTGTTTTTGGAAATGCATCCTTAAGACTTGTATTGTTTGTGGATATGGACTATTTGTAAGTATGAAATGGATTATATTGTGTTGTTTGAAATTGAGTACTCCGTATGTGTTGTTTGAAATGGACTGTGCAAGTTTCTTAAATTATATACAAGTTTATGAAATTATACGGAATCCATCTATGCATCCTTTTTTCCTCCAGTTGTAAGTCAACCATCGATGCAAACTGGCCTCGACACCGATTTTCTCTCCACCCAACGACTTATAAAATGTTCACCCAGTTTAAAAGGTAATTCATCGCATATTTGTAAAATGTTCTCCATGTATTTGTAAAATGTTCATCGTGTATTTTTTCTAAAAATATTAATCTTATACTAAAAAAATTATCCATGCATTTTAAAATAGTCTATCATGTATTTTGTAAAATGTTTCCGCATATTTTAATTATTTTTTTAATCACAAACATTTTTCGAATTTGTGAACATTTTTAAAATTCTTGAACATCTTTTAATTGCACAAATACACTAATTGAACAATTTTTGTGATTAGAATTTGTTTGCAAAGGGAAAAAAATGTGGCCATGTAGATGCTATTTTTACGTGCCCATAGTGTTAGGGCATGTACAATGGTGCTATCTTAGAAGTGCCACGTAGGATAGATAATGAAGTGGAGGAGAGAGAATTCATAAGAAAAGGCTAGAGGTGATCTTTTAGCATAATATGTCTCACCATATTTTTAGACATTACTAGTTATTGAAGATAAGGCTATGAGATGACCCACTGTAGACAAATTTTTTTGTCATCTTTAAATCACATGCAAGACTTAAGATGAGACTATCTTATCAACCATTGTACATATGCCCTTATTTACGTAGCTACATGAGCACACTCTAGTTTGACTTGCGTCTCCTGTAGCTAACTCTTGTCCATAGTGAGTGCCCCGTGAGGTTCAAGCTATCAAGAGTTCCATGCCCAGCGATGATTAGTTGCAGCGAGTACTGATGTGCACATGCTGTAATCAGCCAGATCCTTTAGACTCTGTTGGACCAGAGAAAGTGGACGGCATGGATAACAACACCTGAAAACAGAACAAATATCGATATTGTCTAAAAAATAAAAAGACAAGGCAAAAGGGACCACAATATTATTTTGGACATTACTTAGATGTGACATACTCCCTCCGTTTTCAAATATAAGTCTGTTTAGAGATTTGAATATGGATAACATACGGATGAATATAGACGTATTTTAGAGTGTAGATTCATTCATTTTGCCCGTATGTAGTCCATATTAGAATATCTAAAATAAACTTATATTTAAAAACGATTGAAGTATCTATTATGTCACATCTAGATACGACTTAGACAAACTCATTCATTTACAGAAGGATAAGTTTACGAATCTCATGCTGGACCCACTGTTGTTGCTGCAAATTACCACGACAACATTCAGATATATCTCAAGCACACACAAGTCACAACACACAAAATCACCAAAGTACGTACGCAGGTCTCCGCCAGCCGTATATATATCACACATAGCTGAGTCACGCAGCTCGGGCCTACAGGAGCATGGCCGCGGCGGCCAGCAGCGACGAGCCGACGCACGCCACCCAGGTGCCACCGCTGAGGCCACGCGGGCTGCCGCTTCCTCCGCCGCGTGATCCGCCTCGGCCCCTCCCTTCCGTTACCTCCATGAGGCTGGCCACGCTGAGCAGGACGAGGAGGAATGCGCAGAGGAGCAAGATGCGTCCCATCTTCCAATCTATCCCTACACGCGGGCTAGCGGAAACACAGCTTCCAGAGCGTGTGATTTCCTTCTCTCGCCTCCACAGCTGCTGCTGCTGCAATTGTGTATTTATGCATGGTCCGGAGCTGACCTTGACAGACGTGTTGCTGTTAACTGGCTAGCTAGCAGCACGGAGCTCGCAGCTTATTGGTCAAGGCAGAGTTGACATTGCCGTTTTTCTACTCTAATTTTGACGCGGGTGCTCTTATCTTCTTCAATTAGGTACTAGAGGAAATTGATTCGAAATGATGTAGGACTACGTCTGCACCTCATGACCGGACTTCCGTTTAGAGGGTAAGTGGTGTACCTGTCATTGTTGAGTGGAGCATTGCACTTATCTCTTCCATTCCAGGTTGGTAATTGGATTTTGTACGTAGTTTTTGCTGAGTAACGTGATTGTATAGGAAAGCTAGGATAGCGTATGATATTATTCTACCTTACCTTGTACTTCAAGATGATCATGTACTCTTATATATATGCCCACGAGGCTCAAGCAATACAACAACTATTCCATCTATCCCTCTCTCCCTTCTAACATGGTATCTATCGCAAGTCGATCCTAAACCCTAGCCGCCGCCGCTTCCGCACTTGCGTGCCGCCCCCGGGGCGGTCGGCCTCCATGACCGCCGCCGGGGGCCGCGTCGCCCGTACCTAGGGTTCGTCCGCCGGCCGTGTTGGCCGGCTGCCCTAGAGAGTCTTTTTCCCGATCCTTTGATCCGGGTTTTTCTCTCTCGCCGGTCGTTTTGATCGGCGTTTACTTTTTCGTTTTCCGATCTTTTCTTGATCGGTTTGCGTCGCCCACCGCCGCCGTCGACATCTCGCGCCTCTACTCCGACATCGGCGCAACCGGCCGGCTACTTCACCGACCCGGCGGCCTGGCGTGACAGGCAGCCCTCAAGGCCATCGTCCGCGCGCCGGCCCGCCCGTCGATCTACGCCGGCCGTCACCGCCCTGCTCCGACCGAGACTCCTGCATCACCCCGACCCGGCGGCCTCGCGCCATGCGGCGGCCAATCATAGCCGCCCTGCCGCCCGCCGCCGCCGGCTTCATCTCGGACTCCGCCGCCACCACGCCTCCACCGAGCGGCGTCCCCGACCTCGCGCGCGATCGGCTTGATCACCCGCTCGCCGCCGCGATCCGCCTCATCTACGCCGCGCGACCGACCTGGCCCGTCAGTTATGCGCGCCTCCGCAGGTCCCATGAAGATGATCTTCGAGTTCAGCGCGCCCCTCCGCCGATCGAGCAACGGGCTGCCGCTGCGTCGCCCCGTCGGGCTGCAGCGCCGCCGCCCCGTGGTTCTTCTCCCGGCTGCACCGACCCGCGTCACCGCTGCGTCGCCCCTTCGGGCCGTAGTGCCGCGGCCCGCGGTCTACCGCCGCCCTGAGGCCGTCCGCTCCAGACCGTCCCCGTGGCTGCACCGACCCTCGCGCCGCCGCTGCGTCGCCCCGTCGGGCCGTAGCGAGCGTGGCACGCGGTCCACGCCGCCGTCTCAAGGCCGTCCACGCGGTTGCACCACCCCGCACTCCGCCGCTGTGCCGCCCCTTCGGGCTGTAGCACCGCGGCCCGCGGTCCCTGCGACCGTCCCGAGGTCTTTCGTCGTCACCCCGACCTGCCCGCCGCCGCTGCGTCGCCCCTTCGGGCCGTAGCGCCGCGGCCCGCGGTCCACTGCCGTCCCCGCGCGTCGACTTCCTGTGGCATGCGACGCACCACCTCCTTTGGCGCGGGAACGCCACCGTCCGCGCCGGTCTTCGTCACGCTGTCGGGTTCTTCGCCTACTTCGAGCACCGCCGCCGCGCTCCTGACCTAGCCGCCGCCGCCGCCGTCAGGCCGCCGCCGCCGCTCTTCTTTTGTAGCCGCCGCCGCTACCCCCGTAGCCGCCGCAGCCGCCCGTCCACCTCCTTTGTCTTCGTCCAAGCACCAGCCCGTCGCCAGCGTCGCCGTCATCTACCCCGACCGCTTCATCTACTCTGACAACCGCGGGCGATATTGGCCCCGCGCCGATTGGCGCCGCAACCGTCGTCGAGTTCTTCTCTGCTGGTCTCTCAGACTTCTTCGACATGGCGTACAGCTCGTGCAGGTCCCAGTCTACGCATGCCCGGTGCTGGCAACACCGCCGCGTGCCTTCGTCCACGACGTGTCCCCGGGCCTGGCAAGCCTGGTGCGGCGCTTCGTCAACTTCGTCTTCGTCTGTCTACACATGCCCGGTGCTGGCAATACCGATGCGTGCCTTCGTCTACGATGTGTCCCCGGGGTTGGCAACCCCGGCGCGACGCGTCGTCAACATCATCTACTTCCTGGCGCACCACTACTTCGACACCACTACGCCCACGACTAACTCGGCGCCTCCTTGCGCCCGCGGCTCCGGCGACTTTCTCGACACCGGCTACCCCGACTCGACATCGACCACGGCATTCTTCGCACGGCTACCTCGACCACGGCTCCACCACCCACGCTCTCGGCTACCTCGACAAACGGCACAAAGGGCTACCGCCTGCTTGAGAAACCTCGTCGGTTTTCACTCCAGCCACGACTCCGCGATGCATCGAC
>NC_041385.1:588972084-589076716 GCF_002162155.2 Triticum dicoccoides | reverse complement strand
TCACCGTCTGCGTTGCTACCGTTATGACTGCGGGGGGATGCTGAGTAACGTGATTGTATAGGAAAGTTAGGATAGCGTACGATATTATTCTATCTTGCCTTGTACTTCAAGATGATCATATACTCCTATATATATGCCCACGAGGCTCAAGCAATACAACAACTATTCCATCTATCCCTCTCTCCCTTTTAACAGTTTTTATCTCCATTATGGGCCAAACAAAGTACCAGGTCGTAAGACTAGGATTTCCAGGTCAACCATGAGCAGGACAAGCGGCGGTATGGAACGCAAGTCTCGCTCGCTTGCGTAGTCATGCTCCGTTTTTCCTTCCTTCTGATTTCCTGGACTTTTCTTGGAGTACGCTGGTTGATTGCTAGCATCACACGCATCATCTGGCGTTCGTAGGCCAGCGTGGTAATATAATAATATAGCTCAAATAATAAGTGCAGCACGTCAAGCGCTAGGCACTCCGGCTCTGACGTTTTTCGATAGTAATTTCAGTGACATATGGCGAAACAAATTCTAATATACTCCCTCCGTTCCTAAATGTAAGTCTTTGTAGAGATTCCATTACGAACCACATACGGATGTATATAGAATGCCATCGCCAACGTAAGAATGCCATCCTCTCATTGCAACACAACGGGCAGACGTTCACGAACCAGGAAGAAATCGCAACCGCGGTGGACGAATTTTATTCCGGGCTGCTTGGTACTGCCCCTGAGCGTGAGTATTCGCTCCACCTTGACGCCCTTGATCTTCCATGGAAGAACCTGGCTCACCTTGAAGCCCTATTCATGATCGAGGAAATTGAGCGCTAGTCAAGAGCATGCCAATGGACAAATCCCCTGGGCCGGATGGATTCACGCGACGTTTATACGCCTCTTGCTGGAACATTATAAAAGATGGTATGATGCAGGCGATGGGCCAGTTTTATAGAGGCGACATGCGCGGCCTTCCGGCGATCAACAAGGCCATCGTCGTCCTCTTGCCGAAGAAAGCAGGAGCGGTTCAGATCACGGACTTTAGGCCGGTCAGTCTTGTGCACAGGGCGCTAAAGATCTTCGACAAAGCTCTGGCTGTCAGGCTTGCAAGCGAGCTGCCGTTCCTTGTGGGCAATCACCAGAGCGCTTTCATAGCGGGGAGGTCCTTGCATGACAATTTCATGCTTGTTCAGTGCACGGCCCGGCGCCTCCACGCGCTGCGTGAACCTTCTGTCATGTTGAAGCTTGACATATCCAAGGCCTTCGACTCAATTCAATGGCCTTTCCTGCTAGAGGTGATGAGACAGATGGGTTTCGGGCTGAGGTGGATCACTTGGATCTGTGGCATGCTTTACACTTCGTCCACAGGTCAATGGGAGGCCGGGCGATGTCATCTTCAACTGCCGCGGGCTCAGGCAAGGAGGGCCGATCTCACCTATGCTCTTCATCTTATGCATGGAGCCACTCCACCGGCTGTTTACGAGAGCCACTGATACTGGTTTGCTGGCCCCACTGGCGCGCTCTGGCCTCAAACAAAGACTCTTCATGTTCGCCAATGATGTCATGGTTTTCCTCAAGCCGAAATCTCAGGAACTTTCAGCGTGCTCGTCGATCCTTGACATGTTCAGACACGCTTCTGGGCTGCATGTGAACCTTGCCAAGACGTCAGCCCTTCCCATCCGGTGCACCCAGGAGGAAATGCAGCTTGTCCGTGATATTCTTGGTTGCTTGACGGCCGAATTTCCGTGCAAATACCTTGGCCTCCCCCTCACCATCAGGAAGCAAACGACAGTGCAACTGCGTGGATTCATGGACCAGATCGCCGCGATGCTGCCACACTGGAAGGCAGCGACTCTGCCGAAGAGCAGCGGGCTCATTCTCATCCAATCAGTCCTCACAGCGATATCCATCCATTCAATGTTAGCTCTGGGGCTGCCACCTAAAACGATTGCAGCAATGGTCAAAATCTGTCGAAGTTTTCTGTGGAGCGGCAAGGCGAAGGCAGGAGGAGGCGCCTGTGCAGTCGCCTGGGACGCCGTCTGTTGTCCAAAGTGGGTGGGTGGCCTCGGCGTGCTGGACTTGCGCTGGATGAATATAGTGTTGGGTAACGTTGCAGAAAACAAAAATTTTCCTACTCGTTTCACCAAGATCATCTAGGAGTTCATCTAGCAACGAGTCATTGGATGCATCTACGTACCTTGTAGATCGCGAGCGGAAGCGTTCAAAGAACGGGGATGATGTAGTCGAACACGACGTGATTCGAATCACCGGAGATCCTAGCACCGAACGGACGGCACCTCCGCGTTCAACACACGTACGGAACAACCACGTCTCCTCCTTCTTGATCCAGCAAGGGAGGGAGGAGAGGTTGAGGGAGATGGCACCAGCAGCAGCACGACGGCGTGGTGTTGATGGAGCTGCAGTACTCCGGCAGAGCTTCGCTAAGCAATAAGGAGATGGAGGAGGTGTTGGGGAGGGAGAAGGAGGCAACCAAAGGCCAAGGACTCAAGGTATGAAGTCCCTCCTCTCCCCCACTATATATAGGGGTGCCAAGGGGGGGTGGCCGGCCCTAGGAGATCCAATCTCCTAGGGGGTGCGGCGGCCAAGGGGGGGTTTCCCTCCCCCCCAAGGCACCTAGGAGGTGCCTTACCCTCCTAGGACTCTTGCCCCCTTGAACCCTAGGCGCATGGGCCTATGTGGGGCTGGTGCCCTTGGCCCAAGCAGGCCAAGGCGCACCCCCTACAGCCCATGTGGCCCCCGGGGATGGGTGGCCCCACCCGGTGGGCCCCCGGGACCCCTCCGGTGGTCCCGGTACAATACCGATAACCCCGAAACTTGTCCCGATGCCCGAAACAGGACTTTCCATATATAAATCTTTACCTCCGGACCATTCCGGAACTCCTCGTGACGTCCGGGATCTCATCCGGGACTCCGAACAACATTCGTGTTACTGCATATACATATCCCTACAACCCTAGCGTAACTGAACCTTAAGTGTGTAGACCCTACGGGTTCGGGAGACATGTAGACATGACCGAGATCGCTCTCCGGTCAATAACCAACAGCGGGATCTGGATACCCATGTTGGCTCCCACATGCTCCACGATGATCTCATCGGATGAACCACGATGTCGAGGATTTAATCAACCCCGTATGCAATTCCCTTTGTCAATCGATATGTTACTTGCCCGAGATTCGATCGTCGGTATCCCAATACCTCGTTCAATCTTGTTACCGGCAAGTCACTTTACTCGTACCGTAATGCATGATCCCGTGACCAAACACTTGGTCACTTTGAGCTCATTATGATGATGCATTACTTGAGTGGGCCCAGTGATATCTCTCCGTCATACGGAGTGACAAATCCCAGTCTCGATCCATATAAAACAATAGATACTTTCGGAGATACCTGTAGTGCACCTTTATAGTCACCCAGTTACGTTGTGACGTTTGATACACCCAAAGCACTCCTACGGTATCCAGGAGTTATACGATCTCATGGTCGAAGGAAGAGATACTTTGACATTGCAAAAACTCTAGCAAACGAACTATATGATCTTGTGCTACGTTTAGGATTGGGTCTTGTCCATCACATCATTATCCTAATGATGTGATCCCGTTATCAATGACATCTAATGTCCATAGCCAGGAAACCATGACTATCTATTGATCAACGAGCTAGTCAACTAGAGGCTTACTAGGGACATGTTGGTGTCTGTTATTCACACATGTATTACGATTTCCGGATAACACAATTATAGCATGAATAAAGACAATTATCATGAACAAAGAAATATAATAATAATGCTTTTATTATTGCCTCTAGGGCATATTTCCAACAGTCTCCCACTTGCACTAGAGTCAATAATCTAGTTACATTGTGATGAATCGAACACCCATGGAATTCTGGTGTTGATCATGTTTTGCTCTTGGGAGAGGTTTAGTCAACGGATCTGCTACATTCAGGTCCGTATGTACTTTACAAATCTCTATGTCTCCATCTTGAACATTTTCACGGATGGAGTTGAAGCGACGCTTGATGTGCCTTGTCTTCTTGTGAAACCTGGGCTCCTTGGCAAGTGCAATAGCTCCAGTGTTGTCACAGAAGAGCTTGATCGGCCCCGACGCATTGGGTATGACTCATAGGTCGGTGATGAACTCCTTCACCCATATTGCTTCATGTGCTGCCTCCGAGGCTGCCATGTACTCCGCTTCACATGTAGATCCCGCCACGACGCTTTGCTTGCAACTGCACCAGCTTACTGCCCCACCATTCAAAATATACACGTATCCGGTTTGTGACTTAGAGTCATCCAGATCTGTGTCGAAGCTAGCGTCGACGTAACCTTTTACGACGAGCTCTTCGTCACCTCCATAAACGAGAAACATTTCCTTAGTCCTTTTCAGGTACTTCAGGATATTCTTGACCGCTGTCCAGTGTTCCTTGCCGGGATTACTTTGGTACCTTCCTACCAAACTTACGGCAAGGTTTACATCAGGTCTGGTACACAGCATGGCATACATAATAGAACCTATGGCTGAGGCATAGGGGATGACACTCATCTCTTCTATCTCTGCTGCCGTGGTCGGACATTGAGCTGAGCTCAATTTCACACCTTGCAAAACAGGCAAAAACCCTTTCTTGGACTGATCCATTTTGAACTTCTTCAAAATCTTATCAAGATATGTGCTTTGTGAAAGACCTATGAGGCGTCTTGATCTATCCCTATAGATCTTGATGCCTAATATATAAGCAGCTTCTCCAAGGTCCTTCATCGAAAAACTCTTATTCAAGTAGGCCTTAATGCTGTCCAAAAGTTCTATATCATTTCCCATCAAAAGTATGTCATCTACATATAGTATGAGAAATGCTATAGAGCTCCCACTCACTTTCTTGTAAACACAGGCTTCTCCATAAGTCTGTGTAAACCCAAACGCTTTGATCATCTCATCAAAACGAATGTTCCAACTCCGAGATGCTTACACCAGCCCATAAATCGAGCGTTGGAGCTTGCACACCTTGTCAGCATTTTTAGGATCGACAAAACCTTCCGGCTGCATCATATACAATTCTTCCTTAAGGAAACCATTAAGGAATGCCGTTTTGACGTCCATTTGCCAAATTTCATCATAAAATGCGGCAATTGCTAACATGATTCGGACGGACTTCAGCTTCGCTACCGGTGAGAAAGTCTCATCATAGTCAATCCCTTGAACTTGTCGATAACCCTTAGCGACAAGCCGAGCTTTATAGATGGTCACATTACCATCCGCGTCTGTCTTCTTCTTAAAGATCCATTTATTTTCTATGGCTCGCCGTTCTACGGGCAAGTCAGTCAAAGTCCATACTTCGTTTTCATACATGGATCCTATCTCGGATTTCATGGCTTCTAGCCATTTGTCGGAATCCGGACCCGCCATCGCTTCTTCATAGTTCGAAGGTTCACCGTTGTCTAACAACATGATTTCCAAGACAGGGTTGCCGTACCACTCTGGTGCGGAACGTGTCCTCGTGGACCTTCGAATTTCAGTAGGAGCTTGATCAGAAGTATCTTGATCATTATCATTAACTTCCTCTCTAGTCGGTACAGGCACCTCAGGAACATTTTCTTGAGTTGCGCCATTTTCCGGTTCAAGAGGTAATACTTCATCAAGCTCTACTTTCCTCCCACTTACTTCTTTCGAGAGAAACTCTTTCTCCAGAAAGGACCCATTCTTGGCAACAAAGATCTTGCCTTCGGATCTGAGGTAGAAGATATACCCAACAGTTTCTTTAGGGTATCCTATGAAGACGCATTTTTCCGATTTGGGTTCGAGCTTTTCAGGTTGAAGTTTCCTGACATAAGCATCGCATCCCCAAACTTTTAGAAATGACAGCTTAGGTTTCTTCCCAAACCATAATTCATACGGTGTCGTCTCAACGGATTTCGACGGGGCCCTATTTAAAGTGAATGCGGCAGTCTCTAAAGCATAGCCCCAAAAAGATAGTGGTAAATCGGCAAGAGACATCATAGATCGCACCATATCTAATAGAGTGCGATTACGACGTTCGGACACACCATTACGCTGAGGTGTTCCAGGTGGCGTGAGTTGTGAAACTATTCCACATTTTCTTAAGTGTGTACCAAACTCGTGACTCAAGTATTCTCCTCCACGATCTGATCGCAGAAACTTGATTTTCCTGTCACGTTGATTCTCAACTTCACTCTGAAATTCCTTGAACTTTTCAAAGGTCTCAGACTTGTGTTTCATTAAGTAGACATACCCATATCTACTCAAGTCATCAGTGAGGGTGAGAACATAACGATAGCCACCGCGAGCCTCAACACTCATTGGACCGCACACATCAGTATGTATGATTTCCAATAAGTTGGTTGCTCTCTCCATTGTTCCTGAGAATGGAGTCTTGGTCATTTTACCCATGAGGCATGGTTCGCACGTGTCAAATGATTCGTAATCAAGAGACTCTAAAAGTCCATCAGCATGGAGCTTCTTCATGCGTTTGACACCTATGTGACCGAGGCGGCAGTGCCACAAGTATGTGGGACTATCACTATCAATCTTACATCTTTTGGTACTTACACTATGAATATGTGTAGCATTACGCTCGAGATACATAAAGAATAAACCATTCACCATCGGAGCATGACCATAAAACATATCTCTCATATAAATAGAACAACCATTATTCTCGGATTTAAATGAGTAGCCATCTCGAATTAAACGAGATCCTGATACAATGTTCATGCTCAAACTTGGCACAAAATAACAATTATTGAGGTTCAAAACTAATCCCGTAGGTAAATGTAGAGGTAGCATGCCGACGGCGATCACATCGACCTTGGAACCATTCCCGACGCGCATCGTCACCTCGTCCTTCGCCAGTCTCCGTTTATTCCGCAGCTCCTGTTGTGTGTTACAAATATGAGCAACGGCACCGGTATCAAATACCCAGGAGTTACTACGATTACTGGTAAGGTACACATCAATTACATGTATATCAAATATACCTTTGGTTTTGCCGGCCTTCTTGTCTGCTAAGTATTTGGGGCAGTTCCGCTTCCAGTGACCACTTTCCTTGCAATAAAAACACTCAGTCTCGGGCTTGGGTCCATTCTTTGGCTTCTTCCCGGCAGCTTGCTTGCTGCAACTACCTTGCCGTCCTTCTTGAAGTTCTTTTTACCCTTGCCCTTCTTAAACTTAGTGGTTTTATTGACCATCAACACTTGATGTTCCTTTCTGACTTCTACCTCTGCTGATTTTAGCATAGCAAATACTTCAGGAATGGTCTTTTCCATTCCCTGCATATTGAAGTTCATCACAAAGCTCTTGTAGCTCGGTGGAAGCGACTGGAGGATTCTGTCAATGACCGCATCATCCGGGAGATTAACTCCCAGCTGAGTCAAGCGGTTATGTAACCCAGACATAGTGAGTATGTGCTCACTGACAGAACTATTTTCCTCCATCTTACAGCTGAAGAATTTGTCAGAGACTTCATATCTCTCGACCCGGGCATGAGCTTGGAAAACCATTTTCAGCTCTTCGAACATCTCATATGCTCCATGTCTCTCAAAACGCTTTTGGAGCCCCGGCTCTAAGCTGTAAAGCATGCCGCACTGAACGAGGGAGTAGTCATCAGAACGTGCCTGCCAAGCGTTCATAACGTCTTGTTCTGCAGGGAGAACAGGTGCATCACCTAGCGGTGCTTGTAGGACATAATCTTTCTTGGCAGCTATGAGGATGATCCTCAGGTTCCGGACCCAGTCCGTATAGTTGCTGCCATCGTCTTTCAGCTTGGTTTTCTTTAGGAACGCGTTGAAGTTGAGGACTACGTTGGCCATTTGATCTACAAGACATATTGTAAAAAAATTTTAGACTAAGTTCATGATAATTAAGTTCATCTAATCAAATTATAATGAACTCCCACTCAGATTTGACATCCCTTTGGTCATCTAAGTGTTACACGATCCGAGTCGACTAGGCCGTGTCCGATCATCACGTGAGACGGACTAGTCATCGTCGGTGAACATTCTCATGTAGATCGTATCTTCCATACGACTCATGTTCGACCTTTCGGTCTCCGTGTTCCGAGGCCATGTCTGTACATGCTAGGCTCGTCAAGTTAACCCTAAGTGTTTTCGCTGTGTAAAACTGTCTTACACCCGTTGTATGTGAACGTAAGAATCTATCACACCCGATCATCACGTGGTGCTTCGAAACGACGAACTGTAGCAACGGTGCACAGTTAGGGGAGAACACTTCTTGAAATTTTGTAAGGGATCATCTTATTTACTACCGTCGTTCTAAGTAAACAAGATGCATAAAACATAATAAACATCACATGCAATTATATAAAGTAGTGACATGATATGGCCAATATCATATAGCTCCTTTGATCTTCATCTTCGGGGCTCCATGATCATCTTGTCACCGGCATGACACCATGATCTCCATCATCATGATCTCCATCATCGTGTCTTCATGAAGTTGTCACGCCAACGACTACTTCTACTTCTATGACTAACGCGTTTAGCAATAAAGTAAAGTAGTTTACATGGCGTTCTTTAATGACACGTAGGTCATACAAAAATAAAGACAACTCCTATGGCTCCTGCCGGTTGTCATACTCATCGACATGCAAGTCGTGATTCCTATTACAATAGCATGAACATCTCATACATGACATATAGATCATTCATCATTCATCACAACTTTGGCCATATCATATCACAAAGCACTTGCTGCAAAAACAAGTTAGACGTCCTCTAATTGTTGTTTGC
The DNA here is from genome assembly GCF_002162155.2 of Triticum dicoccoides. Taxonomy (NCBI): domain Eukaryota; kingdom Viridiplantae; phylum Streptophyta; class Magnoliopsida; order Poales; family Poaceae; genus Triticum; species Triticum dicoccoides. The sequence goes on along the minus strand of NC_041385.1, from coordinate 589,067,952 downwards.
AAGTTTTACGTGGCTGAAGTAGGGTTCTAGCAAGAACGTTTTCTTACCTACGTGAAACCACAACGTGATTTGTCAACTTCTATTTACCCTTCATAAGGACCCTTTTCATCGAATCCGCTTCAACTAAAGTAGGAGAGACAGACACCCGCCAGCCACCTTATGCAACTTGTGCATGTTAGTCGGTGGAACCGGTCTCACGTAAGCGTACGTGTAAGGTTGGTCCGGGCCGCTTCATCCCACAATACCGCTGAAGCAAGATAAGACTAGTAGCGGCAAGAAAGTTGACAAATCTACGCCCACAACCAATTGTGTTCTACTCGTGCAAGAAGAACTACGCATAGACCTAGCTCATGATGCCACTGTTGGGTAACGTTGCAGAAAACAAAAATTTTCCTACTCGTTTCACTAAGATCATCTAGGAGTTCATCTAGCAACGAGTCATTGGATGCATCTACGTACCTTGTAGATCGCGAGCGGAAGCGTTCAAAGAACGGGGATGATGTAGTCGAACACGACGTGATTCGAATCACCGGAGATCCTAGCACCGAACGGACGGCACCTCCGCGTTCAACACACGTACGGAACAGCCACGTCTCCTCCTTCTTGATCCAGCAAGGGAGGGAGGAGAGGTTGAGGGAGATGGCACCAGCAGCAGCACGACGGCGTGGTGTTGATGGAGCTGCAGTACTCCGGCAGAGCTTCGCTAAGCAATAAGGAGATGGAGGAGGTGTTGGGGAGGGAGAAGGAGGCAACCAAAGGCCAAGGACTCAAGGTATGAAGTCCCTCCTCTCCCCCACTATATATAGGGGTGCCAAGGGGGGGTGGCCGGCCCTAGGAGATCCAATCTCCTAGGGGGTGCGGCGGCCAAGGGGGGGTTTCCCTCCCCCCCAAGGCACCTAGGAGGTGCCTTACCCTCCTAGGACTCTTGCCCCCTTGAACCCTAGGCGCATGGGCCTATGTGGGGCTGGTGCCCTTGGCCCAAGCAGGCCAAGGCGCACCCCCTACAGCCCATGTGGCCCCCGGGGATGGGTGGCCCCACCCGGTGGGCCCCCGGGACCCCTCCGGTGGTCCCGGTACAATACCGATAACCCCGAAACTTGTCCCGATGCCCGAAACAGGACTTTCCATATATAAATCTTTACCTCCGGACCATTCTGGAACTCCTCGTGACGTCCGGGATCTCATTCGGGACTCCGAACAACATTCGGGTTACTGCATATACATATCCCTACAACCCTAGCGTAACTGAACCTTAAGTGTGTAGACCCTACGGGTTCGGGAGACATGTAGACATGACCGAGATCACTCTCCGGTCAATAACCAACAGCGGGATCTGGATACCCATGTTGGCTCCCACATGCTCCACGATGATCTCATCGGATGAACCACGATGTCGAGGATTTAATCAACCCCGTATGCAATTCCCTTTGTCAATCGATATGTTACTTGCCCGAGATTCGATCGTCGGTATCCCAATACCTCGTTCAATCTTGTTACCGGCAAGTCACTTTACTCGTACCGTAATGCATGATCCCGTGAGCAAACACTTGGTCACTTTGAGCTCATTATGATGATGCATTACTTGAGTGGGCCCAGTGATATCTCTCCGTCATACGGAGTGACAAATCCCAGTCTCGATCCATATAAAACAATAGATACTTTCGGAGATACCTGTAGTGCACCTTTATAGTCACCCAGTTACGTTGTGACGTTTGATACACCCAAAGCACTCCTACGGTATCCAGGAGTTATACGATCTCATGGTCGAAGGAAGAGATACTTTGACATTGCAAAAACTCTAGCAAATGAACTATACGAGCTTGTGCTATGTTTAGGATTGGGTCTTGTCCATCACATCATTATCCTAATGATGTGATCCCGTTATCAATGACATCTAATGTCCATAGCCAGGAAACCATGACTATCTATTGATCAACGAGCTAGTCAACTAGAGGCTTACTAGGGACATGTTGGTGTCTGTTATTCACACATGTATTACGATTTCCGGATAACACAATTATAGCATGAATAAAGACAATTATCATGAACAAAGAAATATAATAATAATGCTTTTATTATTGCCTCTAGGGCATATTTCCAACATATAGCTCTGCAGAGAAAGTGGATCTGGTTACAAAAGACGGACACATCCAGGCCTTGGGCGGAGTTTTCCATTCCCGTGCCCAAGGAATCAAGAATGCTGTATCAGGCGGCAGCACGAGTGTGCCTTGGCGATGGCAAGAGCACCCTGTTTTGGGAGGATCGATGGCTTATGGGTTCCCGCATCCAAGAGCTTGCACCACGACTCTACGACTGCATACCGACGCGTGTGAAGAACTCAAGAACCGTCTATGAAGCCATAACCTCAGATGCTTGGGCGCGTGATCTGGGGCCGGCCATTGATCACGCCACTTTGGAGCAATTCTTGTCCATTTGGCCTGCGGTGATGGCCACCCGCCTGAATGAGTCCGACAGCGATGCCATTACCTGGGCCTGGAGCAAGGAGGGGCAATTTACGGCCAGCTCGGCTTATCAGGCCAAGTTTTGGGGGCTTCAGGTTTCACCTACGGCTTCACTCTCCTGGGACTCGCGAGCGTCGCTAAGATGCAGGTTCTTTTCCTGGCTGGCATTCAAGGAGAGGTGCTGGACCTCAGACCGACTGGCGAGGCGAGGATTGCCACACCAGGATGCATGCCCGTTGTGTGATCAGCACGAGGAAACGATAAACCACCTACTACTGCACTGCGTATTCACCCGACGTGTGTGGACTAGAGTCCTGCCCGCACTGGGCATGGGGCATGCTGAGCCTCGCCAGGAGGAGACGATATCGGGCTGGTACGTGTGCAGTGGGCTTGATGAGCTGCCCAAGAAGCGTCCGGGGCCGAGGCGTGTGACTTGCTTGCTAGTCCTCTGGGAGGTGTGGAAGCACCGGAACAATGTTGTGTTCAATGGCAAGACTCCGAGTCTCCACGACTTGTTGCGGAAAATCGCTAGCGAATACATGCTATGGAGGAACGCGGGACTGCTACGAGGCGATGTTGATATGCACCAAGGCATTGAGGCAGCTCTAGGGTGGGCGCAAGGCGAATAGTCACATAAGGTGCTGGGTAGAGTTGGGTGGAGTTGGCGTGAGTGTCATGTAGCCGTGCCTGTAACTATCTTGGGGTTTCTTTCGCCTTCTTCTATTAATAGATGATACGCACACTCGTGCGTATTCGAGAAAAAAACGAATGTATATAGATGCATATTAAGAGCATATTCATTCATTTTCCTTCGTATGTAGTCCACCTAGTGGAATCTCTACAAAGACTTATATTTAGGAACGGAGGAAGTACTTCATCTTGTAAAATATGGTAGGGCTATCAAAATATCTCAAGGCTTACGGCTCAGAAAAAAGATCTCAGACTCAAGTGATTGACCAAAGCGACGAGACCTTTTTTTTAAAGGAGGCAAAAGGCTTGTCTCATTCATTAATTAAGTGGGGAAAAGAGTTGGAGTTTGGGTTATAACACCCATGTGCGAAACCACCGAAGCAAGAAGCCTACTCTCGCGGCATGATTACACCCAATTTTTTTGCACCCGCGGCTACCCAAGTTAGAGCCTCCGACTTACTGTTCCTGAGAAGAACTGCACTCTTGAGTTGTAAGCTATGTGTATTCCTTTCGATGAGACCTTGAAAGCAGCCTTTTCAAGTGTCAATAGTGGGACGTCAACGTTCTATCAACCGGGGAATTTTTTTGGTGACAAGACCTGGAGATATCAGAAGTGAGAATGCAGAGAAATCCTGTGAAAACACGGTCGCCTATCAGTGGACAGTTTACTGTTTTCGTTTGTATAAATAAAGCACCAATTAAGTCCATACTAGTGGTTGGATGGCGCCGCTTGATAGAAAGTTATGCGCACAGTTTCATTCAAAAAATACATGGGTTCTTCGTCTTCATCTAAATAAACATCTCACAAAAGCCATCACCTCCATCTAAAAGAAAATAAAAAAAAAGAAAACAATTTACAACCGCAGTCTACCAGCGAGCGTCACTATGCATAGTCCTCCATTTAAAAAATACGTGTGGTCATCACCTCGATCTAAAAAGAAAAAGCATTAAAAAAAACATCACCTCCATTTTTAAAAATTATTCCAAAAACTTTTTTACCGCAGCCAACCAGCTTGCGCCACATGGCATAGCTGGTTGGCCGCCCTTTACGCGACTCTTAATGGTTTTAATTAATTAATAACAAGTCATTCAAGTAAGAGGAAAGAAAATAACACGTTTGTTGAGGCAACGTCACACACATGCCACTGGGTGGCAGACTTGGTTAGTAACTACAAATCCTAATATTGGAACATCACACACATGCCCAAAAGTGAAAAAACTTAGTGATACAAGATGCCTCAATGCTGAGATGTCAATTGTTAGGGGGTGTAGAGAGCTGACGGACGACCATCTGTAAGCCATTCTACGTGCCTCCAAGTCGATCCCTGTCCCGCCACCTAAGAAGGGGATGTCACTGCTGCATAAAAGCCAACAGTTTAAACCTAGAGCCAATATCACGTCACAAAAAGATTTTCTCGATAATCATGCAATTACGATTCGTCTATAAAGTTCAAGTTGTCGCCGTAAAGACTTCTGGTCGTCACCGCAAAGACCGGTCAGAAGAGGCGTCTCCTCCTACCAGTATAGTGAGCTTGGATGTTCAGAAAGTCGCCTAGATCTGAGGCCAGCCACGCAAGCCCTAGAGCCTCACAAACACATTTCCACAAGAAGCGGGTGGCGGGACACGAGAAGAAAATGCGGGTCCCTAATTCGGGCAGTGCACAAATGGAACAAAGGCCGTCACATGGCCCATGTCGCGTGGCCAATTCCATCCCAGAGGGGAGACGGTCGCGAAGCAGCTGCCAAACGGATCTTGATTTTCGGTAGAAACAATTATTTCCACAGGTGGGAGTATCAGTCTAGTGTCGGAAACACGTTTGTAGATGTCTGCAATTTTAATGAAAATAGATTTGTTGAAAACATGATCATTATGGCAATTTCATAATGCCCATGCTAAAGTGCAAATACCGGCACATATTTGCGCCTTGAACGACATGGACAAAACTCACAATCAATTACCAAACATATTCGTCATTCTAGTTGGGGTGGTAAATTAAAAGCAACATGCACCGTTCACTACGTCGCAGACGGGCGAGATCAGAATAAATGATGAATAGTTTCATCAGACAAATAACACTTCTTGCATATCTAAACAAGATTTCACCCCGCTTTGTATATAAAGCAACGATCAATAGCACCCGGCACAGACACACGCCCCCATAACACACACATACGCACCCAAGGCAGGATACATAGGCGCTGAGTACAGCAACACCGTCCCTAGCACTACACTTCTTGCATATGTGCCCAGGTTATCTTAATTGAGAATCACACAAAGTGTGTAAGAGCCACATAAGAATATCTTCAAAGGTACAATTAGGGCTGAAGTCGATTTGTCCAAATTGATCACAGACATGCTCGCATGTATACACAGGAAAAACATATCGATACCAGCAATACAAATACCGAAAAAGGCTTTTGCCCCGCTTTATATTATAAAGCCAACCGCACAACAAGCATCCAACAAGGTCCAACACAAAATCACACACACACACACGGAAGTCCACAGGAACACAGAGTACAAGAAAGGGTCAATGCTGAGGGCACAACACAACAAGCCCTAAACCCAAAACACACACGCCACAGAGCCGCCAGGCTGTCTAGTCAGGCTCAGGTGGAGGAGGCGGCAGTAGAGGAGCCACACGGAGCGCCATCGAGCGGAGATCGGAGAGGAGGGTGGTGATGACGTCCCGGTCCTGGGGGCGGCTAAGAGGCCGCCAAAGCTGCAGGTAGCCACACAATTTGAAGATTGCGTCAGTCACACGTCGGAGGGGCACCTTTTGAATAACAAGCTTATTGCGAATGTTCCAAAGCGTCCAGGCGAGAACCCAACGCACAACCATCTAATATGGCGGTAGCGAGTAGGGGAAGCGTTGAGCTCGGCAAGCAGGTCGGGGAAGTTGGTATTACACCACTGTCCGCCAAGCATTTCGCGGAAGCAGGCCCAAAGGAACTGGGCAGAGTAGCACGAGAAAAAGATGTGGTTTGCTTCCTCAATCATGCCACAGATGGGGCACATCCCATCACCCGGGCCATTACGCTTGAGGACTTCAACCCCAGAGGGGAGGCGTCCACGGATCCATTGCCACAGGAAGATCCTGATCTTCAGGCGGTAGTCGGATGTCCCAGATCAGGCTAAAGGGTTCCAGGGCCGCCGAGGGAGCAATGGCGTCGTACAGGGACTTCGTGGAGAAACGGCCAGAGGGCTCGAGGCGCCAGGAAAGAACATCCCGGTCCTCCTCGACGTTCATCGGCATAAGTGCGATGTCTTGGAAGAGGGAGTCCCAGGCGGCCTCCTCGAGGGGGCCAAAGGTGCGCCGGAAGGGCGAGACGCCCTAAGTCAATAAGGGCCGTCTCGATAGAGACCCGAGGGTCAGCCGCAATGGCAAATAGTTCTGGGAATCGGGCTGCCAGGGGGGAGTTCCCTAGCCAGCGGTCGAACAAGAACAAGGTGGAGGCCCCGGAGCCAACCGAGATGGATGTGCCGATGCGTAGTACGGGCAGAAGTTGGATCGCGGACTGCCAGAACTGGTATCCACCCGTACGTTGGCAAAAGGCAAGAGGTTGGCCATGGAGGTACTTATTCCGGATGATGGTGAGCCAGAGGCCTCCCTCCCCATTGGAAATACGCCACAGCCATCGGGTCAGGAGAGCAATGTTCATGCGTCGGGATGACAGGATCCCAAGGCCGCCCTGGTCTTTGGGTTTGCAGATGTCAGGCCAGCTCACCATATGGTACTTCTGCTTGTCGCCCTCGCCAGCCCAGAAGAACCCCGACTGGTATTTGGCCACCTCCTGATGGAGGGTCTCATGAAGGCTGTAGAAGCTCATGAGAAACCAGAGAAGGCTGGCAAGCGAAGAGTTGATTAGGATCACCCTGGCAGCTTTCGACAACCAGCGCCCCCTCCAGGGTTCAACCTTGTGCTGCATCCTAGTCACCGTCGAGCGGAGATCCGCAACGGTGAGTCTGGAGTCACTAATGGGCACCCCCAAGTAAGTCGTGGGGAAGGAGCCCAGGCGGCAGTTCAGCCGGTCCGCAATGGACAAAGCTTCATCCGGGGGGTAGCTGAGGACCATCACTTCGCTCTTGTCGAAGTTGATGGTGAGTCCCGACATCTGTTGGAAGCACAGGAGGAGGAACTTCAGGTTGGCGATGTTGGACGTGGAGCCCTCCACCATGACTATGGTGTCGTCCGCATATTGGAGGAGGGAAACCCCTCCTCCGTCTTGGGGATCGTAGTAGAAATTTAAAATTTTCTACGCATCACCAAGATCAATTTATGGAGTCATCTAGCAACGAGAGAGAGAGAGAGAGAGGAGTGCATCTACATACCTTTGTAGATCGCGAGTGGAAGCGTTCAAGAGAACGGGGTTGATGGAGTCGTACTCGTCGTGATCCAAATCACCGATGATCCTAGCGCCGAACGGACGACACCTCCGCGTTCAACTCACGTACGGAGCGGAGACGTCTCCCGCGCCTTGATCCAGCAAGGAGGAGGGAGAGGTTGAGGAAGAGAGCTCCAACAACAGCACGACGGCGTGGTGGTGATGGAGAGGCAGTACTCCAGCAGGGCTTCGCCAAGCTCTTACGGAGGAGGAGATGTGTTGGGGAGGGGCTGCGCCTTGGATGTGGTGCTGCAGCCCTCCCCTCGCCCCTCTATTTATAGGAGGAGGGGAAAGGGGGCCGGCCCCAAGCAAGGGGGCACCCCCTTTAGGGTTCCCCCTCCCAACCCTAGGCGCATGGGCCCAAGGGGGGGAATGCGCCCAGCCCTCCTGTTGGGGAACGTAGTAATTTCAAAAAAAAATCCTACGCACACGCAGGATCATGGTGATGCATAGCAACAGAGGGAGAGTGTATCTTCATACCCTTGAAGATCGCTAAGCGGAACCGTTTATCAACGTGGTTGATGTAGTCGTACGTCTTCACGATCCGACCGATTCAAGTCCCGAACGCATGGCACCTCCGAGTTCTGCACACGTTCAGCTCGATGACGTCCTCGCCTTCTCGATCCATCAAGACGGGCAAAGTAGTAGATGAGTTCCGGCAGCACGACGACGTGGTGATGGTGTTGGTGAAGAACAATCTCCACAGGGCTTCGCCTAAGCACTACAGAAACTATGACAGAGGATAAACTAGAGGCGACGGGGTTGCCGACACACGGCTTGGTGTTTCTTAACGTGTTCTTGGTGCTAGCCCTGGCCCTCTATTTATATGTTGAGCCTTGGGGTCGAAACTTGGAGTAAAAGCCTCCACAAAGTCGGTTTCACCCGAAAGGCAAGAGTCCTTCTCGGACTCCAGGGCCAGACGCCAGGGTTCCCAGCGTCTAGACCCAGACGCCAGGTGTCATGGTGGGCACACGACAGATGCCAAGGGATGGCTAAAGAGAGGAGGAGGCTCGAGGGCGCTGGTGGCCTTCGGAGGCGAGGTTGATATGCGCGGGCGCGGGACGCCGGACATACCTAGGTTTGGGGCTCTCCGGAGAGATAACACTCCTAGTCCTGCCGAGTTTAGTTGGATGGCCGATAGTACAATGTCGCTCCTGGAGCTGTTTGGAGGAGGGAGGAGGCTGGACGAGGCTCTGGCTGCTCCTTCTCATTGGTGTTGCTATCTAGTGGCTAGTCCTATCTTTCTTGTTCTATCTCGTGTGGCTTTGCATGATGTGTGTCTCGTATGTCTCTGTTGAATATCTCTCCCTCTCTCCCTATAGGCATGGACTCCTCGGGGGGTTTTATAGACCAACCCACCCAGGGTTACAATGGTAATATGCCGAGTCGGTGGGTCCGTATTGTCGGTGTCCGGGGTACCGGGTTGGGTCCCGCATGGGGGCTTGTGGTTCGCCGGGTTCCCCTAGGTGCGGGCCCCGCGTGCCTAGGGGGACTGTGCGCCGTCTTGTCGATCATCATGGCATGGCCGAGTCGAGCCGCGCACAGTGTTCTCCGTCAGGCCGCCGCTTGCTGTCGTCAGCGGTGAGGGCGGGAACACTGTTGCTGTGACAGCCCTGGTCAGTGGGTAGGTAATGGGCACTGTTGCCATGCTCTGGCTGACCACAGGCATGGGCGGGGGCACTGTAGTCTTGGTCATCAGTGATTGAGGTCTCGTCCCATCGTACGGCCTGGATGGGATGGGAGCTGACCCGTGGCTGGGTTGCCGTGGACGCCACGGGTGGGTTGGCTTGCTGGGGAAGCCAAGGTTGCGCCGGGTTGAGTTGCCTTGTGCCAGCCGCTGCGGCTGGGTCGACGTACCTTGCCGAGTCGAGGTTCTTGGACGGGTTGCGCGCCTTGCCGGGTCGAGCGACCCGGCCTGGCGCACGCCGGTTTGCGGGGTGATGCGGGCCCCGCTGTTTTTGAAATAGATCCGGGTTCCATTGCCTACCTGGGGTTCATCCTCCCGACAGTAGTCCCCGAAGCTGTGAAGGTCCGCCGTCTTCGGATGAGTGGGCCTTCGCAGCTTCCCCCTTGAGCAAGGCGGAATCTGTGAACGCCGGGTCCGGCAACACCCACTGTGTGCCGGGTTTTTCGGAAACCGGATCGCGGCATCCCGGTCGTGGCGGGAACCGAGGGGTCCGTCGAATCTTGAGGCGATCCCTCGGGCTTCGCACTGGCGCCACGTGGTGCCCGGAAGCCAGAGGGGCCTGACAGGCCACGCGCGTGACGGGACTGGGCGATGGGCCGGGGGCCTGCCGCCGCGCGCCCTTGGCCACGCGCGTGGATTTATTGCGGCGTCTGGGGGCTGGTTGCACTTCCCCGCGCAGTTAGTGCGTGTGTACGTGCGCACTTATTGCAGGGTAGTGGAATGGGCACGTGCAGATGATCCCACTTCCCCATGTTTGAACCGGGGCTTATAAATCGAGGGGGGCAAGGGGGCGGCAGGCATTATTCTCGCTCACGCCCTCTGTCCCCCTACTCTCGCTCTGCTTCTTGCCACCGACGCACAGCTGCGCCCGCGTCCCCGAGCAGAGCTCTTCTCCGTCATCCTTCTTCCTTCCTCTTCTATCCATGGCGCTGCCGTCGGGCTGTTGGATGGGCTCCAACGTCACCAACGACGACATCACGCAGCTTCGAGCTTCGCGACGCTTGCCGCGGGAGACGGACGTTGGTGTCTGCCTGTCGCGGGCGAGCAAAGGCCTCGACCCGAGGGGCAGGAGCGTGTCGTCTTCCTTACTCACTTCGAGCGCGGGCTCGGGCTGCCGGCGAGCACCTTCTTCCACGCCTTTCTAGAGTTCTTCGGGCTTCAACCACACCATCTCGGTGCCGGCGCCATCGTCCAACTCTCCGGCTTCGTGACCCTGTGCGAGGGGTACCTAGGGGTCGAGCCGACGATCGACCTCTGGGCGCGCTTCTTCTCCTTGAAGCAGCAGGGCCCGTCGGCCAGGGAGTTCGCCGACTGCAGCGCCGACGTCATCTCCAAGCGGCCGGGGGCAGATTTCCCCAAGATTCCGCTCGAGGATTCTGCCAAGAAGTGGCAGAATTCCTTCTTTTACGTCCACAATCATGGCGTGGACCACATCAATCTTCCCCCTTTCACCATCGCGCCGCCGCGGGCGAAGACGAACTGGGGCTACTCGCCCCGTCGCCCGTCGTAGGAGATCGTCAACCTCTGCGAGCAGGTGACGGTGATGAGGACGCGGGAGGGGCTCACCGGCACGGACCTTCTCGCCGCGTGCATCACCCGTCGGGTCCTCCCACTTCAGAGGCGCCCCTGCCTCATCGGCGAGATGATCGGCCTGCAGGACCCCAACCGAATGGGGTCTACGCGGCTATCTGGGGAGCAGGCCGCGCGCGCCGTCAACGTCATCTCCAGGGCGAATCTTGGAGAGGATTGATGATTCGGCAAGGTGCCGTATAGCTAGGAGAACGCGGTGCAGCAGGTGAGCATCTGGTCTCCTTACTTCGCTGCCGCGCATCTTCTTGTTCGTCCCGAGGCGTCACGGGAAGTTCTTCTGAATGCGAGCCGGCATCCTTACGCCCGGGCTCCACTGCAGGTGGCGCCGGTGGCACTAGAGGAGCCCGCGGCCCGAGGCGGCGAGGAGGTGGCCGAGTCCTACGCCGGCACTGTGCATCGAGTCGGTAAGCTTCGAGTCTTTCTCTTCTTCATTTTGTCTTGAATTGTTGCTCGTGTCGCCGTGAAGGCGACGCTGACGCCGGTTGCTTGGTGTAGCTACGTTGGGTGGGGGAGGCGGTGACGCGGGCGTGTTTTGCACGTGTCGCGCCCGAGCCGCTGCGCCCCTGACTTGTTCCCCGTGCTTATCCAAACCCTCTGCCGCTCGCAGCGTAGGGCCAAGCCTCGACCTGTACCCCCTCACGAGCACCACAGCCCCTCGCCACGTCTCCGGCAACCCAGAAGCTAGCCGCCACCGCCGCCCGACAGCCTGTGCACTGGTCGGCGCCGCCCGAGCCACTCCCGCTCGCCAGCTCGCCCCTGGGGCAGTGCCCGCTCGTCCGCTAGCTCCTGCTGCCATCCCCAGCCCCGACACGGTGCCCTGCAAGCTACAGAATGGCGGTCGCCGGCATCCTTATCCACCGCCGCGGAACCGACCTCGTCGCGCTATAAAAGGAGGCCCCCGAGCTCATCCGAGACACCGGTAAGTTAAGCTGGTGTGTGCAAGTCAGGTGTGTTTTCAATTAAAAGACCGTATACGAAATTAGTCCCGATGGACTAAAGGTATCCGTTACTCGTGGGTAAAGAGTACACCCCCTGCAGAGATAATATCTATTCGAATAGCCATGTCCATGGTTAAGGACTACAGTCTGGGTCGGGTCAAGTGTCGGTCTTAGTGTCGGTCTTCGGAGGAGAAACTACTAAACAAGATTAAAATTTTGCCACGAAACTTAAACTTTTATTTTCTCGATTTCCTTTTGATTTCAGAACCATTCTTTTCTTTGTTATTACGGAGTTTTTACCTCAAGTGAAAACTTTTCAGTCATTATTGACTTATTTCCCCTCTTAAGAAAAACAACTCTTTTATCAGTGGGATTGTTTATACAATTATTTTTCCCTGAGCTTTATTTCTCAGAAATGGTTTTTAAGGTTTTAGGGTTCCATTTGCACTGCAACCCTTTGATATATTTATTTAAAAATCCCACCAAAATTTGGAGATGTCATGTAATGTTTTTAAATCACTTTTATGCAAATATATATTTCATTCATTGGATATTTTGAGTTCTACACCAAGTTTCCAAATCTGGTCAAATCTCACTTTTGCACTACAACCTATTTAAATATTTCTTTGAAACTTCTACCAAAATTATGGGATGTTAATAGGGGTGTATTATTCAACTTTTTGCAAAAACCCAGTGATGTCCTTTGAAAAAACGAGTGAATCAACCTCTTTTTCATTCTGGTCCAACTTGATGATTGGTACTACAACTATATTTTAACTTGCCCTTTTTGCTGTGACCCCTTTTCCTAGTTATAACCTGAAACCCACCCTACAAAAACCCTTAAGTCCAGGAGGTTGGACTCATTGGAGCAATTTTAGTGCTTGCAATCATGCCCTTTTCTTTCTGTCCAAAACTGAAGATTTGCAAAACTTGCACTAACAAGTTTCTCCTTTTGACAAACTAACTTTACCACCCTCTTATTCATCCAAAGAGACTATGATTTAGATATTTTGGCCCCTCCAAGAGTTGCCTAGATGCCATTGGCATTCTGTCAAACACTCTGAGTGCATGTACAGTTTTGAAATGATCTTTGTTTTGCTCTGTGGCCTTGCACCTCTGGACAAACTAGCATGTCCTCTAAGCACCTAGACGACCCTAACCTAGCCCTGCTAATTGCCAGCCTCACCCAAGCTCTCTAACCCATGCTGGCATTTCGCCGAGCACCTGGTGCGCGTGCTTTGGGCGCGCCCAGAGCGCGCGTTTTGCACGTGCCGCGCCCGAGCCGCCGCGCCCTTGACCTGTTCCCCGAGCTTATCCAAACCCTCTGCTGCTCGCAGCGTAGGGCCAAGCCTCGAGCTATACCCCCTCACGAGCACCACAGCCCCTCGCCACGTCTCCGGCAAGCCAGAAGCTAGCCGCCACCGCTGCCCGACAGCCTGTGCACTGGTCGGCGCCGCCCGAGCCACTCCCGCTCGCCAGCTCGCCCCTGGGGCAGTGCTCGCTTGTCCGCTAGCTCCTGCCGCCATCCCCAGCCCTGACACGGTGCCCTGCAAGCTACAGAACGGCGGTCGCCGGCATCCTTATCCACCGCCGCGGAACCGACCTCGTCGCGCTATAAAAGGAGGCCCCCGAGCTCATCCGAGACACCGGTAAGTTAAGCTGGTGTGTGCAAGTCAGGTGTGTTTTCAATTAAAAGACCGTATACGAAATTAGTCCCGATGGACTAAAGGAATCCGTTACTCGTGGGTAAAGAGTACACCCTCTGCAGAGATAATATCTATTCGAATAGCCGTGTCCATGGTTAAGGACTACAGTCTGGGTCGGGTCAAGTGTCGGTCTTAGTGTCGGTCTTCGCAGGAGAAACTACTAAACAAGATTAAAATTTTGCCACGAAACTTAAACTTTTATTTTCTCGATTTCCTTTTGATTTCAGAACCATTCTTTTCTTTGTTATTACGGAGTTTTTACCCCAAGTGAAAACTTTTCAGTCATTATTGACTTATTCCCCCTCTTAAGAAAAACAATTCTTTTATCAGTGGGATTGTTTATACAATTATTTTTCCCTGAGCTTTATTTCTCAGAAATGGTTTTTAAGGTTTTAGGGTTCCATTTGCACTGCAACCCTTTGATATATTTATTTAAAAATCCCACCAAAATTTGGAGATGTCATGTAATGTTTTTAAATCACTTTTATGCAAATATATATTTCATTCATTGGATATTTTGAGTTCTACACCAAGTTTTCAAATCTGGTCAAATCTCACTTTTGCACTACAACCTATTTAAATATTTCTTTGAAACTTCTACCAAAATTATGGGATGTTAATAGGGGTGTATTTTATTCAACTTTTTGCAAAAACCCAGTGATGTCCTTTGAAAAAACGAGTGAATCAACCTCTTTTCATTCTGGTCCAACTTGATGATTGGTACTACAACTACATTTTTACTTGCCCTTTTTGCTGTGACCCCTTTTCCTAGTTATAACCCGAAACCCACCCTACAAAACCCTTAAGTCCAGGAGGTTGGACTCATTGGAGCAATTTTAGTGCTTGCAATCATGCCCTTTTCTTTCTGTCCAAAACTGAAGATTTGCAAAACTTGCACTAACAAGTTTCTCCTTTTGACAAACTAACTTTACCACCCTCTTATTCATCCAAAGAGACTATGATCTAGATATTTTGGCCCCTCCAAGAGTTGCCTAGATGCCATTGGCATTCTGTCAAACACTCTGAGTGCATGGACAGTTTTGAAATGATCTTTGTTTTGCTCTGTGACCTTGCACCTCTGGACAAACTAGCATGTCCTCTAAGCACCTAGACGACCCTAACCTAGCCCTGCTAATTGCCAGCCTCACCCACACTCTCTAACCCATGCTGGCATTTCGCCGAGCACCTGGTGCACGTGCTTTGGGCGCGCCCAGAGCGCGCGTTTTGCACGTGCCGCGCCCGAGCCGCCGCGCCCTTGACCTGTTCCCCGAGCTTATCCAAACCCTCTGCTGCTCGCAGCGTAGGGCCAAGCCTCGACCTGTACCCCCTCACGAGCACCACAGCCCCTCGCCACGTCTCCGGCAAGCCAGAAGCTATCCGCCACTGCCACCCGACAGCCTCTGCACTGGTCGGCGCCGCCCGAGCCACTCCCGCTCGCCAGCTCGCCCCTGGGGCAGTGCCCGCTCGTCCGCTAGCTCCTGCCGCCATCCCCAGCCCCGACACGGTGCCCTGCAAGCTACAGAACGGCGGTCGCCGGCATCCTTATCCACCGCCGTGGAACCGACCTTGTCGCACTATAAAAGGAGTCCCCCGAGCTCATTCGAGCACTCAGGCGACCTCAGGCCACCCCCATGGCATCCCCATAGTCTGCAATCGTCGGGGGGAAGCCGTCTTCCCCGACTCCGGCCGGTTCGGCCGCCGCCACGTCCCAGCCCCGTTCACCGCAACCAGAGCCCCTCCCGTCCGTCCAACGCCACCACCAGACTCCACATGATCTTGCGGAGCCGCCCAGACCTTCAGCCTCGACAGAGAGCCACCGTAGCGCGGAACCCCAATTCCACCCAAAGCCTTCTCCGCCGCGGAGCTCGTTGCCGGCGACTCCGTCCACGTCGGCGACCATGGCGGGTACCCACGGGTTCGCCTCGACCACCTGAGCACACCCATATCCTCAGATCTCCGAGGGAGGCCTCCGTTCGCTGGCGAGCCTCACCGGAGCTCCGCCTCTGTTCGGTCGGAGGTGACGACGCGCGCGTGGACTGGTCAAACCTGACCAGTGGGCCAGGCGGGCCCACTGTCAGTGACCCATCGCCGGTCCACGCAGGCGTAAGTGGAAGCGTATTTCCAGAGTACGTGTTCGACGTGTACACACTCGAAACGTTTTTTTTCTGTTTTGTTTAAAAAATCAGAAATTTGACTAAACTTTGACTCGCAATATCTTTTTAAATAAAACTCCAAATGAGTTGATTCTTTTCCCACCTCTCTCAAATTTAATCTAGTTTATTTTAAGATTTATTTGAAAAAAATTTAGACAACTTTTTCCACTGTTTTGAAACGATGTGTTAATTTGAATAATTTCAAAAATAGGTTTTTGAAGAAGAAGGCAATTTTCAAATATGCACCCCCCTCTTGCATACCCTTGAAGGCAAGCATTCTGAACCCTGGCATAATATTTTTGTGTGTTTGTTGACACGATTATAACACCGCCCTAATACAGAGAACTCGTTATTTTATGTGGTGACGCAATCATTTGCATGAACGCATAATGTTGATTTCCTTGCGATTGGGAATGGATATACTTGTGATGGTAATCGTCCTCGTATGCCTTGCATGCATGCCGAGAAGAAACCCAAGGAAACCTCTGCCTTGGGTAGGCGTGAGCTTGTCTCCGGTCTCCGTCGGGATGGTTATGTCCGGTATGGCATAGTAAGGTATAATGAGTGGTGATTCTGTTGGTTGAAATATATATATTTGCAGGGAATTTATAAACCTCCTGAGTCGACCGCAGATCGAGTCTTGTTCCAGTAACCCCCATACTTGTTTCGTATTACCACTGGTCCCTGCAGCAGGTAGGGTACGGTTTAGTAAATTGTCAACCCCTTTCTAGCACACACCGTACAGAGAGGCCATGGTGGAAGATACCGACTGCAGCCGGTAGGCAGGCCACCTGGTCCGGGGCATGGGTGTTTCCGGTTGGGACCGAGAGGGGGGCACCCCTTAGAGCGCGCGTCATAAATTTGATCCCATGCTACGCGAGGTTGTAGCCTCCCCACTTAGAGTTTTACTTGACAGGTTTCGTGGGTGATTCCAGACACCGGTAAGTTAAGCTGGTGTGTACAAGTCAGGTGTGTGAAAATTAAAAGACTGTAGATGGAATTAGTCCCGATGGACTAAAGGAATCCGTTACTCGTGGGTAAAAGAGTACACCCTCTGCAGAGATAATATCTATTCAAATAGCCATGTCCATGGTTAAGGACTACAGTCTAGGTCGGGTCAAGTGTCGGTCTCAGTGTCGGTCTTCGGAGGAGAAACTACTAAAACAGAACATTGATTTTGACCGGTGACATATGATGATTATCATTATTATTATTGTGGACTAATTATTTTCATTATTTGATTTATTGATTATCCCTGGGACGATTCTACCTCTTGGATATTTACTAGGATTGTTTTCTTTATAAGCCCTTTATGTGGTGTCGCACAGACACCCGACTGTGGCATGCTTGTTATTTATTTACCTTATAAGCCGTTTATGTGGTGTCGCTAAGACGCCCGACTGTGGCATGCTTGTTATTTATTTACTTTATAAGCCCTTTGTGTGGCGTCGCACAGACGCCCGACTGTGGCATGCTTATTATTTATTTACCATATAATCCCTTTATGTGGTGTCGCTTAGGCGCCCGACTGAGGCATGCTTTATACCATGGTCCTTTCGAGGCGTCGCTTCAGACACCCGATCAGTGCATGTTATTTCTACTACATTATTGCACATTCATATTGCATATAAATAACCTGCTTGCATATATCAAGGATTTTATTTTATGACTAATGTTATGCTCATAGAATATTTCAGAGCATAATCATCGTTTGTTATATTGTACCCGTGTTCATAATGTTTGCGAGTACATTCAAAGTACTCACTGGCTTGTCCCTGGCTATTGTCTTGGCCAGATTTCTTGCTTGGAGAGGAGCGTTGCGATGACAGCCCATGAAACTAAGCAACGGTGATAGCAGCCTCGCGAAGATAGGAGTTAACCTGGTCAGCTGTTCCTGTGGGAAATGGAAACCCCTAGACACTGATGATCCACAAACCGCTTCCGCCATCAACCACTAGAAACCATTTGTTGTACCCACAGGCCAGAATGGTCTTGTACTTCATATTTTGTATTTTGCTTGGAATTTCTATATCAAGTTGGTGACTCATCAGCTAACGGTAATCCTGGGGCTGGTGAGCACAAGGGCCATTTTCTAGAAATTAATGCTCGGAAAACCGGTCGTGACAAACTTGGTATCAGAGCCAGGCTGACCATTGGCTAATCCTATCTTAGCCAGGTCAATAAACCTAGGTTAACCAACCCACCAGATCTTAACCTAACCCCGGCCAAGCTTCTCGTGCAAGATAGCCGCACAGTGACCCCGACACTTTTGGCAGTCGGTGCCCAACCTATCAGCCTAGCCTGTCAATCACGCGCCAGTGACCGACACCTAAATTGTCTTATTCGCAAGCATGCGAAGGAAGCCTCCGTCCCCTTTTTCTATAAAAAGGGCACGCTAGCCTCAACCCAGCACCGCAC
Source organism: Triticum dicoccoides (assembly GCF_002162155.2). Classification (NCBI taxonomy): domain Eukaryota; kingdom Viridiplantae; phylum Streptophyta; class Magnoliopsida; order Poales; family Poaceae; genus Triticum; species Triticum dicoccoides. The sequence goes on along the minus strand of NC_041385.1, from coordinate 589,049,922 downwards.
AAACTCTTTCCCAAACCAAGCCATAATGCCTGGCCCCGTCGTGCACAATGAGACCACAGCCACCAACCTTGGATGTTTTGTGACCGTGCTCGCGAACCTCACCCGCCGTGCCTTTGCTTTAGAAGATCCCCCAGAATACGTTGTGTACCAAGGACCCATGGGCGGTGAAAGCCGTCAATTCTGGGCCACCATCCACGTCTATGGTAGGGGTCTATCGCTAGAACGCCCCTACAGGTTCACCGGAAGGACAACTTCCTTTGAGCCACAAGCCATCCAACTAGCTGCTCGAGATGCTGTAGTTCAACTCCGGCACTTGTCGCCCAGAGTTAACTGCCACTCGTTCTACTACTACCCCAGGCGTGACGGGTATGGTAGGCCACCCCAGGTTGCCAACGGAGATCATGAGACGGATCCTGCGTTGTTGCATCTAGTGCGCTATGTAAGTGCACTAGAGGATCTGTTCGATCAGATCACTCTTGATCTGATCGCAGCTCGTGGAGAGCTGACCCGCCGAGCCCCAGCAAGAGGAGAAGATGAGCCCAACACCGACAACACCGTCATGCTGTTCGGACAACCGATCGAGTCTTTGAGGTCTACCCCAGTCATCGACCAAAATACCTTGATGACCCCAGAAGTGCTTCGTCGCCTTTTGGGAACACACTCCAGCGGGATTGTGGCCAACAATCCCCGAGATGGTCATCATCGCTACCCCGACCCTGCAGTCCCTCAACCCCCTCCAGCTAATCCTGATGGTGAACACCATGGAGAAACCTCGACGTCCACGAGGCAAGCCCGATTAGATATTAACGAGGTAGACTAGAGTCGCTCGAGTAGTACCGAGTCTTAGTATGTCCTCGTCTTGTAACTGTGTGATCCTGTACCGCCATTATTAAATATTGTTTGATTGTGCGTCCATGTTTTTAATAGTAGCCATGCATGAGTATATTAGTGTACGGTTGCATTTTTAATCCCAAGCGTAGCTACCAAAGACCAACCTCGACGACGCAAGTTTGTGCTATGAATAAACCTTTTGGTTTCAAATAACAGGAATGGTATTTTCAAAAACAACTCTTAATAAATCTTGAGGACGAGATTTTTTTAGGGGGGTAGTGTTGTGACACCCCAAAATTTTAATCTTGTTTTATTAATTAAAATTTTATCAGGAAACTTAAACTTTTATTTCTGGATTTCCTTTTGATTTCAGAACCATTCTTTTCTTTATTATTACGGAGTTTTTACCCCAAGTGAAAACTTTTCAGTCATTATTGACTTATTTCCCCTCTTAAGAAAAACAATTCTTGTATCAGTGGGATTGTTTATACAATTGTTTTTCCCTCAGCTTTATTTCTCAAAAATGGTTTTCATGGTTTTAGGGTTCCATTTGCACTGCAACCCTTTGATATATTTATTTAAAAATCCCACCAAAATTTGGAGATGTCATGTAATGTTTTTAAATCACTTTTATGCAAATATATATTTCATTCATTGGATATTTTGAGTTCTACACCAAGTTTTCAAATCTGGTCAAATCTCACTTTTGCACTACAACATATTTAAATATTTCTTTAAAACTTCTACCAAAATTATGGGATGTTAATAGGGGTGTATTATTTAACTTTTTGCAAAAACCCAGTGATGTCCTTTGAAAAAATGAGTGAATCAACCTCTTTTTCATTCTGGTCCAACTTGATGATTTGTACTACAACTATATTTTAACTTGCCCTTTTTGCTGTGATCCCTTTTCCTACTTATAACCCATCCTACGAAACCCTTAAGTCCAGGAGGTTGGACTCATTGGAGCAATTTTAGTGCTTGCAATCATGCCCTTTTCTTTCTGTCCAAAACTGAAGAGTTGCAAAACTTGCACTAACAAGTTTCTCCTTTTGACAAACTAACTTTACCACCCTCTTATTCATCCAAATAGACTATGATCTGGATATTTTGGCCCCTCCAAGAGTTGCCTAGATGCCATTGGCATTCTGTCAAACACTCTGAGTGCATGGACAATTTTGACATGATCTTTGTTTTGCTCTGTGACCTTGCACCTCTGGACAAACTAACATGTCCTCTAAGCACCTAGATGACCCTAACCTAGCCCTACTAATTGCCAGCCTCACCCACGCTCTCTAACCCACACTGGCATTTCGCCGAGCACCTGGTGCGCGTGCTCTGGGTGCGCCCAGAGCGCGCGTTTTGCACGTGCCGCTCCCGAGCCGCCACGCCCCTGACCTGTTCCCCGAGCTTATCCAAACCCTCTGCCGCTCGCAGCATAGGGCCAAGCCTCGACCTGTACCCCCTCACGAGCACCACAGCCCCTCGCCATGTCTCCGGCAAGCCAGAAGCTAGCCGCCACTGCCGCCCGACAGCCTCTGCACTGGTCGGCGCCGCCCGAGCCACTCCCACTCGCCAGCTCGCCCCTGGGGCAGTGCCCGCTCGTCCGCTAGCTCCTGCCGCCATCCCCAGCCCCGACACGGTGCCCTGCAAGCTACAGAATGGCGGTCGCCGGCATCCTTATCCACCGCCGCGGAACCGACCTCGTCGCGCTATAAAAGGAGGCCCCCGAGCTCATAAGAGCTCTCAGGCGACCTCAGGCCACCCCCATGGCACCCCCACAGTCTGCAAACGTCGGGGGGAAGCCGTCTTCCCCGACTTCGGCCGGTTCGGCCGCCGCCACGTCCCAGCCCCGTTCATGGCAACCAGAGCCCCTCCCGTCCGTCCAACGCCACCACCAGACTCCACATGATCTTGCGGACCCACCTAGACCTTCAGCCTCAACGGAGAGCCACCGTAGCGCGGAACCCCAATTCCACCCGAAGCCTTCTCCGCCGCGGAGATCGTCGCTGGCGACTCCGTCCACGTCGACGACCATGGCGGGTACCCATGGGTTCGCCTCGACCACCTAAGCACACCAATATCCTCAGATCCCTGAGGGAGGCTTCCGTTCGCCGGCGAGCCTCGCCGGAGCTCCGCCTCTGTTCGGTCGGAGGTGACGACGCGCGCGTGGACTGTTCAAACCTGACCAGTGGGCCAGGCGGGCCCACTGTCAGTGACCCAGCCCCGGTCCACGCAGGTGTAAGTGGAAGCGTATTGCCAGAGTACGTGTTCACGTGTACACACTCGAAACATTTTTTTCTGTTTTATTAAAAAAAACAGAAATTTGACTAAACTTTGACTGGCTATATCTTTTTAAATAAAACTCCAAATGAGTTGATTCTTTTTCCCACCTCTCTCAAATTTAATCTAGTTTATTTTAGGATTTATTTGAAAAAAATTCGGACAACTTTTTTGCACTGTTTTGAAACGATGTGTTAATTTGAATAATTTCAAAAATAGGTTTTTGAAGAAGAAGGCAATTTTTAAATATGCACCCCCTCTTGCATACCCTTGAAGGCAAGCATTCTGAACCGTGGCATAATATTTTTGTGTGTTGGTTGACACGATTATAACACCACCTAAATGCGGAGCACTCATCATTTCAAGCGGTGACGCGATCATTTGCATGAATGCATATTGGTGATTTCCTTGCTGTTGGAAATGGATATACTTGTGATGGTGATCGACCTCATATGACTTGCATGCCTGCCGGAATAGAATCCGGGAAAGCCTCTGCCTTGGGTAGGCGTGAGCTTGTCGCCGGTCTCCGTCGGGACGGTTATGTCCGGTATGGCATAGTGAGGTTTAATGAGTGTGATTTTTGTTGTTTGATATATATACACATAACATGCAGGGAATTTTTTTTAACCTCCCGAGTCGACCGTAGATCGAGTCTTGTTCTAGTAACCCCCATACTTGTTTCGTACTACCACTGGTCCCTGCAACAGGTAGGGTACGGTTCAGTAAATTGTCAACCCCTTTCTAGCACACACTGTACAGAGAGGCCACGGTGGAAGATACCGACTGTAGCGGTAGGCAGGCCACCTGGTCCGAAGGCATGAGTGTTTCCGGTTGGGACCGAGAGGGTGGCACCCCTTAGAGCGTGCGTCATAAATTTGATCCCATGCTACGCGAGGTTGTAGCCTCCCCACTTAGAGTTTTACTTGACAGGTGTCGTGGGTGATTCCAGACACCGGTAAGTTAAGCTGGTGTGTGCAAGTCAGGTGTGTTTTCAATTAAAAGACCGTAGACGGAATTAGTCCCGATGGACTAAAGGAATCCGTTACTCGTGGGTAAAGACTACACCCTCTGCAGAGATAATATCTATTCGAATAGCCGTGTCCATGGTTAAGGACTACAGTCTGGGTCGGGTCAAGTGTCAGTCTTAGTGTCGGTCTTCGGAGGAGAAACTACTAAAATAGAACACTGATTTTGACCGGTGACATATGATGATTATGATTATTATTATTGTGGACTAACGATTTTCATTATTTGATTTATTGATTGTCCCTGGGACGGTTCTACCTCCTGGATATTTACTAGGATTGTTTTCTTTATAAGCCCTTTATGTGGCGTCGCACAGACGCCCGACTGTGGCATGCTTGTTATTTATTTACCTTATAAGCCCTTTATGTGGCATCGCACAGACGCCCGACTGTGGCATGCTTGTTATTTATTTACCTTATAAGCCCTTTATGTGGTGTCGCTCACACGCCCGACTGTGGCATGCTTGTTATTTATTTACTTTATAAGCCCTTTTTGTGGCGTCGCACAGACGCCCGACTGTGGCATGCTTGTTATTTATTTACCGTATAAGCCCTTTATGTGGTGTCGCTTAGGCGCCCGTGAGGCATGGTTTATACCATGGTCCTTTCGAGGCGTCGCTTCAGACACCCGATCGGTGCATGTTATTTCTACTCCATTATTGCATATTCATGTTGCATATAAATAACCTGCTTGCATGTATCAAGGATTTTATTTTATGACTAACGTTATGATCATAGAATATTTCAGAGCATAATCATCGTTTGTTATATTATACCCGTGTTCATAATGTTTGCGAGTACATTCAAAGTACTCACTGGCTTGTCTCTGGCTATTGTCTTGGCCAGATTTCTTGCTTGGAGAGGAGCGTTGCAATGATAGCCCAAGAAACTAAGCAATGGTGATAGAAGCCTCGCGAAGATAGGAGTTAACCTGGTCAGCTGTTCCCGTGACACTCCAAAAACTTTCATTTGGTTTTCAGCAAACTTTTTATTTGATTTGAAGGAGGCCACTCAAAATCCTTTAAAGAGACTCTCCTTCTCGAATATTTTCTCTTATGTCCAAATCTTTATTTTGGGTTATCCTCAACCTTGATGTTTGGTTCTGAAGGCTTTTCGGTGTAACTCATCACAATTTATTTTGAAAGTTTTTCATTTAAAAAGAAATCCTTAGGGTTTTGGATTTATTCCTTTTATTCCAACCATCCTCTTTCACCATGCCTCATGTAAAATTTTTTCCTCCAAAACACCTCCCTCCACTTTGGGTAAAGACAAGTAGCCAACCCCAGCAAGTTGAACTCACTTTTGATTTTTATTTCATTTATTTTTACCCCAAAACTATTTATGCCTTTTATTTTGGACTTAGGTGATTTACAAAGGAAGTACCAAATTTCTTGTGAGTTTTGATCTCAAGCCAACTCCTCTGGCTAGTCCTTAGCACCCCAACATAGATCCATCAAGATCCACTCTTCCACAGTTCAAAATTTTCAAGTTCTGCTCACTACAAGTTTGGACCAGATTCATCATTTTTGGTGAAATTCATATTTTCTCTTCTCCAAAAATTCTACCAAAAATCAGGCAGCCCCCAGGTGCAATGAGAGGCCACCTCACCAAAGATCAGCCCCAGATGAATTACCCACATGCCAAAATCATTTCATCGAACACCTGGCCTGCACTGTTACTGTACATGTTCAGAAATTCAGTGATTCAGTTCGACAGTAAGTGTCGTTTTCTTCAGAGACTTGGCGAAGATCTCACCAGTGCACGCTGGCGCCTTGCGCACTGGTCCTCCTTCTTATCCAGAGCGCCGCGCGCTCTCTTGGACGGGCGCAGGTGTCGGTGGCAGCGTGCCTCGCCGACGCCGGCAACTTCTGCGGTGGCAGAGCCACCCGTGGCGGCCGGTAACGTACAGCTGCAGCTTTCGGCGCCGTCCCAACACCGCTCAAACCACCCAAGGCCTCCGCGTGGTCGTCTGTTTGCCAGCGCACACCGCAGCACCGTCGCCGTGGCCCGGCAAGCACAGGGCGCGCCCTCTGCCGCCGACGGGCCCGCGAAGCGCCGTTCCGTCGAAACCACAGAGCAAGCCTAATCCAACCGAGGTTAGCAGCTGAATGAAACCAGTGGATCTCCACGTTGATGCCCAGCCACCTAAACCACCTGACCACCCACTGTCTCGCCGTAATCTTCGCCGGCGTTATCCCGTTCGCGGGAACCGCCACGGGACGGCTATAAATAGCCACCCCGAGCTCTCCTTCGACCAGCACTACTCCCACCACCTCACTAGAGCCCCGCCAAGACACCAGGAGGACCCCGAGGAGGTCTTCTCCTCCGTCTCCGACCGCCCCAATCCGCCTCGGGCTCCAGCTCGATCCACTCAGGTGAGGCCACCCCCGCCTCCCAAACCACGTCAGCAGCCCTCTGGTGCACCCAGTACACTGACCCACACCCCAATTTGAAGCTTGCAGCCCTCCCGGCGAGATCCATCGACGCCCGAGCCGCCGTCCGCCGGAGTGAAGGCCACCGTCAACGTGGAGCTCGCCAGCGACCAACTCCACCACCCACAGGTGCGGAAGAGCCCTAAGAATCCGTAGGTACCATCCACTCTTCCTAACTTGCCGTGGATCACCGCCGGCGACCACCGCAGCCTTCGGGCGCCGGCGCGCTCTGTTTTCTCCCTCCAACTTTCAAACCTGACGAGTGGGACCCCCTCGTCAGCCCCTCATTTCTATTCGAACCGTTTTTTTGGAAAGCGCCTTCGGGCAAAATACACTTTCGATCTGAAACATTTTTCTGGCCTTTTCTATTCAGCCCCCTGGAAAGTTTCTGTTTCATTACAAACAAGTCCCTGGGCTAAAACCCTAATAACTTTCAAACAGAAAATTGTTTTTGCTTGATTCTTTTTTTGTCACTTTTATTTTTCTGTCTAGTTTTTTATCAGATTTATTTGAAAAATATTTGGGGCACTTTTTATGCACACACGGTATTTACGATAGTACATATTTTTTCTTTATACCGTAGATATCGGAGGAGGTGACGAAACCGCAAACTTCACCGAGCTAGACTCCGACTACTCCGAACCAGGCAAGCATGTTTGAACCTTTGATATGATGAGTGTTTTGCATGTTGCATTGAGTAGTTAGTTCATGGCATGTTTATATGCATTGCAGTAAGTGTTATATTGCATGCAATGCTGATGCAAGTGAGCTTCGAAACTCCATATGTTATTTGATGTGAGTTTACATGAATCATGTGGTGACATGAGAGGTGGTAAGATGGCAGTGTCGAAGCATGCTAGTCTTATGCCAAACCATTTAACTCCAGTGTCAACGTGGATCAAGTCACGTTACCATCCATTTCTTTTTGTGCTACCACATGTTTTCTGCAAAGGATATGGTTTTGTAAGTTGCAAACCGCTTTCCTCGTACACACCAAATAGAAAGGCCGTGATAAGGGTTCCATGGCCCTAGATTAAAGACAGTCATCCGGTCAGGGGGCATGGGTGTTTCCGGTTGGGACCGAGAGGGGGGCACCCCTTAGAGCGCGCGTATATAAATTTGATCCCATGCAATTCGAGGTTGTAGCCTCCCCGTCTCAAAGTTTTTCTTGAACGATGCCTAGGGTGATTCCTGGCATCGTGAGGTGGAAATGGGTGTGTACGGGTTAGATGTGTTTCTGCTGAAATACCGTAAACGGAACTAGTCCTTCGTGACTACTGAAATCCGTTGGCTGTGGTTAAATAGTACAAACTCTGCAGAGTCAAAATCATTCAAGTAACCGTATCTTGGTCATCGACTGTGTTCAACTTATCTTCGTCAGTGTCAGTCTTAGTGACAAAACTCCGGTGAACAAACATGAGTGTTAAGTCCGGCTAAATGATTATTCCTATGGATGGACTAACCCGTTTATTATTATGTGCTGAGTATTTCCTGTGAGTGATATATCTTCATGAATTTATTGAATATGAACGATGAAATATAAGCCCTTTCTGTGATGTCGCTCAGATGTCCGACTGTGGCACTCTTGTTATTTACTTTCAACATAAGCCCTTTATGTGATGTCGCTCAGACGTCCGACTATGGCACTCTTGTTATTTACTATCAATATAAGCCCTTTCTGTGATGTCACTCAGACGTACGACTGTGGCACTCTTGTTATTTACTTTCAATATAAGCCCTTTTTGTGATGTCGCTCAGACGTCCGACTGTGGCACTCTCGTTATTTACTTTCAATAAAAGCCCTTTATGTGATGTCGCTCAGACGTCCGACTATGGCATCTCTGTTATTTATTTCCATTATAAGCCCTTTACGAGATGTCGCTCAGACGTCCGACTGTGGCATCTCTATTATTTACTTTCATTATAAGCCCTTTTCGAGATGTCGCATAGACGTTCGACTGTGGCACGCACTGTCATTTACTTTTCAATATAAGCCCTTTTTGTGGTGTCGCCCAGACGCCCGATTGCGGCATGTTAATTTATTTACTTCACCTTTCGAGGCGTCGCTTCAGACACCCGATCGGTTTTCAGTTATTTTATGGGGATTTCGGGAGGACTATCGCCTGACTTCCTTTTTTATTCTACATGCCGTACAAATTTATTGGTTGAGTGTGCATTGCTAACTGCTCATGGTGCATCGTGTTTGCATTTGTTATATCTTATGTCCGAACTGTCTTGCGAGTACATTCAAAGTACTCACCTGGCTTGTTGATTTAGCCAGATGTTGATGAAGGCGATCTCATGGATGAAGAGTACGATAGCGAGTCCGACGCCTAGAGGAGTCCCAGTCAGCCCCGTGCGATCCAGGATTTGGTCACTTGTATTGTATCGGCTTCCGCTACCCAAATAAATTCATCGGGCCTCACTTCGACGCTCGATGAGCTACAAGATTAGGAGTCTTGTCATCCACACCACTGTGACATATCCACCCCCACTTTTATTACGAGTCAGTAGTATGCCATCACACCCTTGTGTCATATCCGCCCTTATGTAAAATATTGGCGTGCTTGTAATAAATTGTTGAGCAGCCTCAGCTCAACCCTGTATAATATTTAGTACTACTGGATTTCTGTATCAAGGATTTGTCTACCAGTAAGGTGGATTTTCCTATACTGGTCTATATAAATGTCGGTTGCTCAATAAGCTTTTATTGAAAAACCGGTCGTGACAAACTTGGTATCAGAGCCAGGCTGATTGTAGGAAGCCACTAGGTGCGATCGCTAATCGGTTATTAGCGTAATTAGTGCTATTTTAATATTTTGCAAATGTAGTCATTTTCTGACAGTCAGCATAAATTTATGATCTGACCACTCAGAATTTTTGCCTACTTTTGTAGATGGCTGGCAACGACCGTGAGTCGCAGGTGTTCGCCAACGTACCTGAGGGGTTCGTCAAGCTTCTCACCTCCATCGTCAAAATCGCGATCGGGCCAGCACAAGATCAACGACGGTCTGTTCATGCACCAGGCCGCGGTGCAATTTAAGGGAGGGCGTGTTGATTTTCGCCGCTTCCGGTTTGTGGGAAGAGCCATGCCTACGGAGAGGCATGCTATGCAGATGGCTGCCCGTGAGGCGATAGCTCGTCTTCGGGATGTTCTTCCTTCTATGAAGACTCGTCGCTACCGCTACCTCCCCTGCCACGTGCCATACACATGCCACTATGCATTTGCTTGCCCTAGAGGAGAAAGGGATGAGGCTATTGAGATGCTGGTTTAATATCTCAAGGCGCTTGAGGCCGCTTTTGATAACCTTGCGAACGACCTCGGGGCTGCTCGCATGTCCGTCGTGCACAGCTGTTCCGCCAACAGGAGGGAGCTTCTCCATACATCTCCACCGCTAACTTACGTCTCGTCCTCGGCATCCCACACACTTGCCACCCTCGCCACTGCTTGCCGCCTGCCTACTCCTGAAGAATTTGACCGAGTCATCGCCCCTACTCCAGTCAGAGCTGCACCACCTACCGCACCTGTTCCAGCTCCACAGCTCAGTGCTTCACGTCTGGAGCCTATTATTGAGGAGGAGGTTGAGTCTCCAATGCCACTGGACCTTACCCTTGGCAGGCCAAGGGAAATCCTCACCATCTCCGACTGAGTGCGCCTAGCAGCCGTGCAGTGTGTCCGCTTGTATGATATGTTTATATGTATATAGGTTGTGAGAAGTAGTCTGTATGCGCATCATGTAGGAACTGGGAGAAGTGCACTAGCCTTAATAACATGTCAGGAATGTGTACGCACATCCTGAGTGATGTATTGTATAATTATGCTTGCGTGTAAGATATGTACTGAGCGGTCCTTCTCCGTGCGCAATCAAATATTTTCTTGAAAAATGTTGGAGTTCTTAATTTTTTTTTTGCAAAAATTATTGATTCTGCCTCACAAATTTTTACAAAAAAATACCCCAGAGTGGAAAATGCCTCGTCCTTGGACTCGCTCCATGCCAAGTCCGCCAGAAGAGAATTATGGTACGCAGACAAGCAACAACTTCGCACAAGGACAATCAAGTCAGCAAGGCAGTGATGTCGCATTTTCTCAAGTATGCCGCCTTTTTGAACAAAGCCAGCAACAACATCAAGAAATGATGAACCAAGTCATCAATATGGGAAATCACCGCGGACCATATCAGCAGCAACCCAAGTTATTAGAACTACAAAAGACGCGTCCCCCAACGTTCTCGCACACTAACAAACCTCTTGAGGCCGATGATTGGCTTCGGAACACAGAGAAGAAATTAATTATTGCACAGTGTTCAGACCGCGAGAAAGTACTATATGCACCGCACTATCTCACTGGAGCGGCTGTCTCATGGTGGGAAAATTTCGTACACATGCACCTCAATGAAAATGAGATAACCTGGGAGGAATTCAAAGAAGGTTTTCATGGGGCACACATCCCCAGAAGTATTATGAAGCTCAAGAAGAGGGAGTTTGATGACCTCAAGCAGAGGACCATGACGGTGACCGAATACAACAGTCAGTTTACTCTATTGTCTCGCTACGCCGACGAAGAACGTATGACTGAAAATAAGAAGATGGAAAAATTCCTGGACGGTCTGGCACCCGCGTTTAAATGCCAGTTGGTCGTACACACCTTCCCAGATTTCAAAACATTGGTGGATAAGGCTATTACATTGGAAAATGAACGCCGCAGCTTGGAGGATTTTCGCAAGCGCAAAAGAGACCAGACTACACTTGCTCGCAACCACCGGAGCAAGACGGAATTTCAGAAGGGTGGGGCACCCAAACCCACGACCAATGTTTCACGCCCAATCAAGAATTTCCATGCAAGGGACAAGGAGTTCACATATCGCCCAGGCATTACTTGCTACGCTTGTGGAGAAGAAGGACACTATGCCAAGCAGTGTCCCAAGCCAAGAAACTCGACCCCCAAGCCAAACAACGGTGGAAATAATTCAATGCCCAAGCGGAACAATTTCAACCCCAGTAATAATCACAAGAAGGGTCACTTGAACCACGTGACCAGAGAGGAAGCACAGAATGCCCCGGATATCGTACTCGGTACGTTCCGTGTCAACACAATACCTGCCATGGTTTTGTTTGATTCTAGAGCTTCTCACTCGTTCATTTCAAAGAGATTTGCTTTGCAAAATGATTTTTCGATGCTTCCCTTGGAAAAATCCATGATCATCAAGTCCCCTGGGATTAAGCAAGTTACTCAGAATTACTGCCAAGGTGTGGTTATTGATCTTGAAGGACTAAAGTTTCAGGCAAACCTCATTGTGTTGGAAAATAAGGGACTGGATGTTATCCTAGGAATGGACTGGTTAACCACCAACAAAGGATTTATTGACTGCTTCAATCGGACTGTGATTCTCACCCATCATCACGGCAAGACAATAAAGATTTTAGCTCAAGAAAGGCAAATATCATGACAACCAAGGTTGAACAAGGTTGACATCTCAGAGATAAGCAAAGTTCCAGTGGTATGTGAGTTTCCCGACGTATTTCCCGAGGAACTACCAGGCATGCCGCCAGACCGGGAAATAGAATTCATCATTGAGCTAGCACCTGGAACCACCCCCATTTACAAGAAGCCCTATAGAATGGCACCCTCCGAGTTGATAGAATTAAAGAAGCAAATAAAGGAATTACAGAACAAAGGATTTATACGAGCCAGCTCCTCACCTTAGGGTTCACCAGTATTATTTGCCAAGAAAAAGGATGGGACACTAAGATTGTGTATAGACTATCGAGCGCTCAACATGGTCACCATCAAAAACAAATATCCTATGCCAAGGATAAATGACTTATTTGACCAGCTCGCACAAGCCAAAGTCTTCTCGAAAATTGATTTGAGGTCGGGATATCATCAATTAAAAGTATGGACAGAGGATATTCCCAAGACAGCATTTACCTCAAGATACGGATTATATGAGTTTACAGTAATGCCGTTTGGACTGACGAATGCCCCCACATATTTCGTCCACCTCATGAACAAAGTATTTATGAAATTTATGGACAAATTTGTTGTGGTATTCATTAACGATATTCTGGTATACTCCAAGACACCAGAAGAGCAAGCTGAGCATCTCAGGATTGTACTGGGAGAACTAAGGAAACATCAGTTGTATGCCAAGTTCAGCAAATGTGAATTTTGGTTAAGACAGATTGGTTTTCTAGGCCACGTACTTACCCAAGAAGGTGTTGCCGTAGACCCGGAAAAGGTGAAGGCCGTACTTGGCTGGAAACCACCAGCCAGCGTAACAGATGTACGAAGTTTCTTGGGAATGGTAGGATATTACCGAAGATTTATTGAAGGATTCTCCACCATAGCAAAACCAATGACCCAGTTGCTCAAGAAGGATAAAAAGTTTGTATGGACCGAAGCCTGCGAGAAAAGTTTCCAAGAACTCAAAAGGAAACTGACAACAGCACCAGTATTGGTTGTGCCCGACATACACAAAAGCTTTGAAGTGTATTGTGACGCATCCCAAAAGGGCCTCGGATGCGTATTAATGCAAGAAGGCAAGGTAGTCGCCTACGCTTCCAGGTAACTATGAAAGCATGAAGAGAATTATCCCACTCATGACCTGGAATTGGCAGCAGTCATCCGTGCACTCAAGGAGTGGAGACACTTTTTGCTTGGAAACCGCTGTGAAATATATACGGACCATAAAAGCCTCAAGTATATTTTCACACAACCAGAACTCAATTTGCGGCAACGACGCTGGTTGGAATTAGTGAAGGATTATGATGTTGGCATTCACTACCATCCAGGAAAAGAAAATGTAGTGGCGGACGCTCTGAGTCGAAACCCCAGCTCGGGCAACGACAGCCTACCAAATTTGAGACCAGAATTTCAGCAGGAGGTTGCCAAACTCAACTTTGTAATGGTCACTGAAGGCAGTTTGTCAAATTTGGAAGTACAGCCCAACCTGATAGAGCAGATCAAGGAGGCTCAGCATGGACACCCTAGCATCGAAGGAATAAAAAGAAAAGTGAGTATGGGCAAGGCCTCAGAATTCGTCATAGACGATAAGGGAATATTGTGGTACGGAGATAGGATTTGCGTACCAAATATAGAAGACCTTAAACAGCAAATTCTAGCTGAAGGCCACACCGCTCCGTATTCAATCCACCCTGGAGGAACAAAAATGTACAAGGACCTTCAGGAAAAAAAATTGTGGCACGGTATGAAGAGGGAAATAGCCACGTTCATTACATGTCGTGATTCATGTCAACGCCATCAAGGCCGAGCAACAGAAACCAGCCGGACTATTACAACCAAACAAGATACCCGAGTGGAAATGGGACGAGATTGGAATGGACTTTATTGTTGGACTACCTCGGTCACGACATGGAAATGATGCCATATGGGTCATCACAGATAGACTGACTAAGGTGGCACACTTTATCCCGGTGAAGACAACCCACACCACTCAGAAGCTTGCCAGGCTTTACCTCTCCCGTATCGTCTGTCTGCATGGAGTTCCAAAGACTATAATTTCTAACAGAGGCACACAATTCATCTCTAGATTTTGGGATCACCTACAACGGGCTCTGGGGACCCAACTAGCATTCAGTACAACATACCACCCCCAGACAGATGGACAAACTGAACGGGTAAACCAAATTCTAGAAGACATGCTGAGGGCAGGTGTCCTCACCTATGGAACCAGTTGGGAAGAAAGCTTGCCATATGCAGAGTTCACATACAACAACAGTTACCAAGCCAGCCTACAAATGTACCTTCGGCCCGGACATGTTCAAGGAGGCTGAGGAAAAGGTTAAGCTAGTCAGGGACCGACTCAAGATAGCTCAAAGTCGACAGAAGAGTTATTACGACCGAAAACATCAGGGAGTAAGTTTTGAACCCGGTGAATATGTGTACCTACGAGTATCACCTATGAGGGGCCTGCAACGGTTCAAGGTTAAGGGAAAGCTAGCACCAAGATTCATCGGACCATTCTGTGTAGTGGCACGAAGAGGCACAGTAGCCTACCAGCTAGAGCTACCCGAAGAATTGTCAGACGTCCACGACATGTTCCACGTATCATAGTTGAGGAAGTGCGTGAGCAACCCAGAGAAGCATGTATCCCATGAAGACATTGACGTACAGCCAGAATTCACCTATAAGGAACGGCCAATAAAAATATTGGAGGAGTCTGAAAGGAGGACCCGTCAGAAAACAATCAAGTTTTTCAGAGTTCAGTGGAGCAATCACTCTGAGAATGAAGCAACGTGGGAAAGAGAGGATTTTCTTCGGACAGAGCACCCACACCTATTTGAGGATCAGCTGAAATCTCGGGGACAAGATTTTTCCTAAGGGGGTAGGTGTTGTGACACTCCAAAAACTTTCATTTGGTTTTCAGCAAACTCTTTGTTTGATTTGAAGGAGGCCACTCAAAATCCTTTAAAGAGACTCTCCTTCTCGAATATTTTCTGTTATGTCCAAATCTTTATTTTGGGTTATCCTCAACCCTGATGTTTGGTTTTGAAGGCTTTTCATTGGTGTAACTCATGACACTTTATTTTGAAAGTTTTTCATTTAAAAAGAAATCCTTAGGGTTTTGGATTTATTCCTTTTATTCCAACCATCCTCTTTCACCATGCCTCATGTAAAAAAATTCCTCCAAAACACCTCCCTCCACTTTGGGTCAAGACAAGTAGCCAACCCCAGCAAGTTCAACTCACTTTTGATTTTTATTTCATTTATTTTTACCCCAAAACTATTTCTGCCTTTTATTTTGGACTTAGGTGATTTACAAAGGAAGTACCAAATTTCTTGTGAGTTTTGATCTCAAGCCAACTCCTCTGGATAGTCCTTAGCACCCCCAACATAGATCCAACAAGATCCACTCTTCCACAGTTCAAAATTTTCAAGTTCTGCTCACTGCAAGTTTGGACCAGATTCATCATTTTTGGTGAAATTCATATTTTCTATTCTCCAAAAATTCTACCAAAAATCAGGCAGCCCCCAGGTGCAATGAGAGGCCACCTCACCAAAGATCAGCTCCAGATGAATTACCCACATGCCAAAATCATTTCATCGAACACCTGGCCTGCACTGTTACTGTACATGTTCAGAAATTCAGTGATTCAGTTCGACAGTCAGTGTCGTTTTCTTCAGAGACTTGGCGTCGATCTCACCAGTGCACGCTGGCGCCTTGCGCACTGCTCCTATTTATTATCCAGAGCGTTGCACGCTCTCTTGGACGGGCGTAGGTGTCGGTGGTGGCGTGCCTCGCCGACGCCGGCAACTTCTGCGGTGGCAGAGCCACCCGTGGCGGCTGGCAAGGTACAGCTGCAGCTTTCGGCGCCGTCTAGCACCGCCCAAACCACCCAAGGCCTCTGTATGGCCGTCTGTTTGCCAGCGCACACCGCAGCACTGTCGCCGTGGCCCGGAAAGCACAGGGCGCGCCCTCTGCCGCCGACGGCCCACGAAGCAGCGTTCCGTCGAAACCACAGAGCAAGCCTAATCCAACCAAGGTTAGCAGCTGAATGAAACCAGTGGATCTCCACGTTGATGCCCAGCCACCTAAACCACCTGACCACCCACTGCCTCATCGTAATCTTCACCGGTGTTATCCCGTTTGCGGGAACCGCCACGGGCCGGCTATAAATAGCCACCCCGAGCTCTCCTTCGACTAGCACTACTCCCACCACCCCACCAGAGCCCCGCCAAGACACCGGGAAGACCCCGAGGAGGTCTTCTCCTCCGTCTCCGGCCGCCCCGATCCGCCTCGGGCTCCAGCTCGATGCACTCAGGTGAGGCCACCCCCGCCTCCCAAACCACGTTAGTAGCCCTCTGGTGCACCCAGTACACTGACCCACGCCCCAATTTGAAGCTTGCAGCCCTCCCCGGCGAGATCCATCGACGCCCGAGCCATCGTCCGCCGGAGTGAAGGCCACCATCGACGTCGAGCTCGCCGACGACCAACTCCACCACGCATAGGTATGGAAGAGCCCTAGGAACCCATAGATACCATCCACTCTTCCTAACTCGCCGTGGATCGCCGCCGGCGACCACCGCAGCCTTCGGGCGCCGACGCGCTCTGTTTTCTCCCTCCAACTTTCAAACCTGACGAGTGGGACCCCCTCATCAGCCCCTCATTTCTATTCGAACCGTCTTTTTGGAAAGCGCCTTCGGGCAAAATACGCTTTCGATCTGAAATGTTTTTCTGGCCTTTTTTGTTCAACCCCCTGGAAAGTTTCTGTTTCATTACAAACAAGTCCCTGGGCTAAAACCCTAATAACTTTCAAATAGAAAATGGTTTTTGATTGATTCTTTTTCTGTCACTTTTATTTTTCTGTCTAGTTTTTTATAAGATTTATTTGAAAAATATTTGGAGAACTTTTTATGCACACACGGTATTTACGATAATACATATTTTTTCTTTATACCGTAGATACCGGAGGAGGTGACGGAACCGCAAACTTCATCGAGCTAGACTCCGACTACTCCGAACCAGGCAAGCATGTTTGAACCTTTCATATGATGAGTGTTTTGCATGTTGCATTGAGTAGTTAGTTCATGGCATGTTTATATGCATTGCAGTAAGTGTTATATTGCATGCAATGCTGATGCAAGTGAGCTTCGAAACTCCATATATTATTTGATGTGAGTTTACATGAATCATGTGGTGACATGAGAGGTGGTAAGATGACAGTGTTGAAGCATGCCAGTCTTATGCCAAACCATTTAACTCCAGTGTCAACGTGGATCAAGTCACGTTACCATCCATTTCTTTTTGTGCTACCACATGTTTTCTGCAAAGGATATGGTTTAGTAAGTTGCAAACCGCTTTCCCCGTACACACCAAATAGAGAGGCCGTGATGAGGGTTCCATGGCCCTGGATTAAAGCCAGTCATCCGGTCAGGGGGCATGGGTGTTTCCGGTTGGGACCGAGAGGGGGGCACCCCTTAGAGCGCGTATATATAAATTTGATCCCATGCTATTCAAGGTTGTAGCCTCCCCGTCTCAAAGTTTTTCTTGAACGATGCCTAGGGTGATTCCTGGCATCGTGAGGTGGAAATGGGCGTGTACTGGTTAGATGTGTTTCTACTGAAATACCGTAAATGGAACTAGTCCTTCGTGACTACTGAAATCCGTTGGCTGTGGTTAAATAGTACAAACTCTGCAAAGTCAAAATCATTCAAGTAACCGTATCTTGGTCATCGACTGTGTTCAACTTATCTTCGTCACTGTCAGTCTCAGTGACAAAACTCCGGTGAACAAACATGAGTGTTAAGTCCGGCTAAATGATTATTCCTGTGGATGGACTAACCCGTTTATTATTATGTGCTGAG
This sequence comes from Triticum dicoccoides, assembly GCF_002162155.2. Lineage (NCBI taxonomy): Eukaryota > Viridiplantae > Streptophyta > Magnoliopsida > Poales > Poaceae > Triticum > Triticum dicoccoides. The sequence continues at coordinate 589,032,025 of NC_041385.1, read as the reverse complement.
TATTTCCTGTGAGTGATATATCTTCATGAATTTATTGAATATGAACGATGAAATATAAGCCCTTTCTGTGATGTCGCTCAGACGTCCGACTGTGGCGCTCTTGTTATTTACTTTTAACATAAGCCCTTTCTGTGATGTCGCTCAGACGTCCGACTGTGGCACTCTTGTTATTTCATTTCAATATAAGCCCTTTCTGTGATGTCGCTCAGACGTACGACTGTGGCACTCTTGTTATTTACTTTCAATATAAGCCCTTTCTGTGATGTCGCTTAGACGTCCAACTGTGGCACTCTCGTTATTTACTTTCAATAAAAGCCCTTTATGTGATGTCGCTCAGACGTCCGACTATGGCATCTCTGTTATTTATTTCCATTATAAGCCCTTTACGAGATGTCGCTCAGACGTCCGACTGTGGCATCTCTGCTATTTACTTTCATTATAAGCCCTTTTCGAGATGTCGCATAGACGTCCGATTGTGGCACGCACTGTTATTTACTTTTCAATATAAGCCCTTTTTGTGGTGTCGCCCAGACGCCCGACTGCGGCATGTTAATTTATTTACTTCACCTTTCGAGGCGTCGCTTCAGACACCTGATCGGTTTTCAGTTATTTTATGGGGATTTTGGGAGGACTACCGCCTGACTTCCTTTTTTATTCTACATGCCGTGCAAATTTATTGGTTGAGTGTGCATTGCTAACTGCTCATGGTGCATCGTGTTTGCATTTGTTATATCTTAGGTCCGAACTGTCTTGCGAGTACATTCAAAGTACTCACCTGGCTTGTTGATTTGGCCAGATGTTGACGAAGGCGATCTCATGGATGAAGAGTACGATAGCGAGTCCGACGCCTAGAGGAGTCCCAGTCAGCCCCGTGCGATCCTGGATATGGTCACTTGTATTATATCCGCTTCCGCTACCCGAATAAATTCATCGGGCCTCACTTCGACGCTCGATGAGCTGCAAGATTAGGAGTCTTGTCATCCACACCACTGTGACATATCCACCCCCACTTTTATTACGAGTCAGTAGTATGCCACCACACCCTTGTGTCATATCCGCCCTTATGTAAAATATTGGCGTGCTTGTAATAAATTTTTGAGCAGCCTCAGCTCAACCCTGTATAATATTTAGTACTACTGGATTTCTGTATCAAGGATTTGTCTACCAGTAAGGAGGATTTTCCTATACTGGTCTATATAAAGGTCGGTTGCTCAATAAGCTTTTATTGAAAGACTGGTCGTGACAGGAGCCAGGTCCTCGCATGGGGCGGCGCCAAGCCGCCCGCATGGCAAGGACAGCGTCGCGCCGCGACCCCATGGATCGAAGCGCGCAGCGGACCCGGCCGAGCCCGGAAGGCCGGCGAAGAAGAAGCGCGTGAAGCCGACTCCGGTCCCAGTCTTGATGGGGTAAGTCTTGTTTCTTGCCTGCGCCCTGATTTCTTGTCTCTTTTGCTTATTTTGCCTTCTTCTTCAGGTCGCCGATCGCGCTAGCGAGGGTGGCAGCGGAGGCCGCGGCCACCGAAGGGACCGCGTTCCGCAGGAGCCGGTCCGACCTCGCCGGCCTGGCCGGGGAGGAGGGACGAGGCGACTCGGACCTCGGCCTGGACCCGGACAATGCCGAGGCCTTGTCCTGGCGTGACAAGAACCGGGCTGAGGCGGAGCTGGAGGCGGCATCGGTCCGGGCTTGGACCAACGCGGCGGGAGCGTGGGCGCGAGGTGGCATGGAGCCGGCCTGGCGTGAGATGCCGGAGGGCATGGTGGTGGAGGCGACGGTTTTTGAACCATCGTTGGTGAGGGAGCGCGACCGTGGGGGCCGGCCCGAGGTGGTGCTCCTCGACCAGGAGGTCCTGGAGGTGGGGGGCGATACCCCGCCACGAGCCGACATTGTCGAGCGCGCGAGGGCTGATGGTGGTGGAGGCGGCATCCTGGAGGGGGCGCCGCAGGCGGCAGCGCCGGAGGCGCTGTCGGCTATGGAGGAGGCACTGCATGCGGTGGTGCCTGAGGTGGCGACGCAAGGCGCCCCGGTGTCCAGATCACCGTCGACGCCGGAAGGGGCGTCGGAGGAGGTGCTGGCTGCGTCGCAAGCGGCCAGCGGGGGGCACGCCTTGGTGCCATGGCAGGGCGGGCGCCAAGCTGCCATGCCGCAGCCCGCGTGGAGCGGGGGCGCGGCCGTCTTCGGGCCCCAGACCCAGGAAGAGGCGGCGCTGGATGCCGTCAGCCGCTGTCTGCGAGGCCGGACGGAGCGCCTTGAGGCCTTCGCCCAGGCCGAGACGGAGCGGACGCGCGACCTGGAGCGCGCCGTCCTGGTAAGTCCTTCTTGTTGTTGTTTTCTTGTGATTTTATCTCTGTGGGGGCGCGCCAGCGCACCCACTGGGTGTAGCCCCCGAGGTTCGGTCCAACTATATAGTAGTTGGGTCGAACCTTACGAGCATTGGCCTTGTGTTGACTTTGGTCTTCTCTTCAGCACCTTGACGCCTTCCGGGTTGCCGCCTTCAACCGGCTCCTAGGCAAGCATCGGGAGCTCAAGGAGTAGCTTGCTGCCAAAGAGGAGGAGCTTTGCATCGCCGCAGGTACTTTGTTGAGTTCTTTTCTTCTAGTGGGGGCGCGCTAGTGCACGCACTGGGTGTATCCCCTAAGATTCGGGCCAACTATGTAACAGTTGGGCTAAATCTTAGGCCTTGTCTTTTTTTTCTGCTGAGTTCTTCTTCTTTGCAGCCGAGGTGTTGTCTTGGTGGACCCGGCTGTTCCGGGCTGGTCATCACTATGACCGGCTCGTTGCTGATTCCGGCCGTCTCGGTGTCGAGGCGGCGCAGGCGAGGGCGGAGGCGGCCGCGGCCCGGCGATCTCTTGACGAGGCCAACCGGCTGCACGAGCAACTGGCGGGTCACAAGAGCCGCCTCGAGGCCGAGGTGGAGCTTCTTAAGGCGGTGGAGGCGTAGCAAGCCCTGGTTGAGGCGGACCAGCAGCGCGGCCAGCTGGCCGACGACAAGGGCCGGCTCCAGGCCGACGTGGAGCGTCTGCGAGTGCAGGCCACCACGGCTGAGGAGGACCATTAGGCCGAGGCTCGCAGACGTGAGGCGGCCGAGAAGGCGGCCGAAGACAAGGACGCCGAGCTGAAGGCGGCCCTTGCTAAGGCGGCCGACCTGGAGAAGGTGCTCGGGGAGCGGGACCATGTCTTGGAGCGGGAGGGACGTGGTACGTTGCTCTAGGCGCAACACCTTGAAGAGTCTTTCTCCAGTAAGTGATGCTTCTTCATTGTTTGCCAGGTCGGGAGCCGGCCTTTCTTCTTTGTTGCTCTTCTGACTTGCTTTGTCTTTGGCTGCAGGGGCCTTTCCGGAGACGCAGCGGCTGGCGGAGGAAGCCGTCCGCTATCAGCGCGACCCGACCGGTGTTGTTGGGTCCGGGACGGATCCGCTAACATCCTGGACCTTCCCGGAGATCATTGCCGCTGCTGAGGCCCGGCTGCGGGCCTTGGGGACGCAGATGGAGCGGCTGTCCTGAGCCGGTACCGCGATGACGGCGGCCTTGTGGCCGGATTCCGTCCATCCGCGTAGCTTCTCGCGTCTGGCGCGTTGGTTGGAGATGGGCCCAGATCGCTTTAGCGACTGACGTGTTTTCGCCGCCCAGGCCGGTGCTGAGATGGCGCTCTGGATCGCGCTATCTTGGCATCCGGATCTTCAGCAAGACGCGCTGAATGGTCAGCACGCTGGCTCAGAGCAGTTGCTGCAGGAGCAGGCCGGCCGAATCGCCTCCCGGGCCAGCTATATCGCCGAGTTCGCCTTCCATGACGAGTTCCATCCGGAACGGACGGAAGACGACACGGTCGTGGATGGCGACGACTACGGCTTGCTTCTTCGCGACCCGGAGGGCAGCTCGGAGGAGACGGGCGTCTACGGTGACGCGGAGGTCGAAGAGGACACTGGTGCTTCGCTGGATTCGGAGGTCGGCCGGGTGGAGCCGTCGATGTCGGGACGCGGCACTGGGAATGCCTGAGAATCTTTTGTAGAAATTTTTGTTAAGTAGCAGGTCCACCCACCCACTGGGGCTTTTCAGGGTGTAATGAACTCAGGCCGTGGGCCTTTGCTTGAAACATTTATGTGTAAATGTTGTGAGAGTTTATTTGCTTTTTGCCTTCTGCTTTTTTCGAACTTATTTCGTGCGTTGCTCCTCTCTGAAACTCCCCCCCCCCCCGCGAGTCACACGGCCGAGGCTCCGGTCCGTGATAAGGAGTTCAGCTCTTCGAGAGGCGGACGCAGGAGTTGGGTCCTTAAAAATGTTGAGCGCGAGCGAAACACCCACTGGGCCGGCTGGCGGCAATCCGGCTTGGCCGGTTGGTGAGCAGCCAGTCATGCGTCTAACTTAGTTGACGAGCGTCAGGCCGGGTTGGTCGACCCGGCGGCTTTAACTTGGTGTATGAAACATAGGGGAGCTTTAGCCCGTTGTGCTTGCCCGCCATCAGCTAGAGCTGGATCTGCGGTTTTAGGGCGAAGTGGGGTGCCACGGCATCCTAACTTATCAGGAATCACTAAGTGAAGCGGTGGGGTGATGGTCGAGCCGGCCAACCCCCGAGCCCCCGGGTAGAGCTTGTCAAGCCGGCGGCCGGGTTCGGTAGTGAAGTGCTGTGAAATATGGACGCAATAAATTGGTCGGCAAAAGGCAGCCCCCGAGTCTCGTTCGGGGACCCCAAAGTTTCATATGCTTACAAAAGGTGTTGATACATACATTCGTTCGGCTAACTGTAAAACGGACGGAGGAGTTCCGCGTTCCACGGCCGGGTCGTTTCTTTGCCGGCGGTGTCCCTCTTGCGCTTCTTCGATTTGCGTGCGTCAATGAGATAGTAGGCGTTGCGGTCACGCAAAGCCCTGCTCACGATGAACGGGCCTTCCCATGTAGAGGACAGCTTGTGCTGGCCTGCCTGCTCTTGGACGAGTCGGAGGACGTGGTCGCTTCGGGGAATGTGAGAGGCTTGATCTTCTTGCTGTGGTAGTGCCTCATGCCTTGCTGGTAGATAGCCGAGCGGCTAAGTGCCAGAGGGCGCGCCTCTTCGAGCAGGTCGACGTTGTCTTCGCGTGCTTCTCTTGCTTCTGCTTTGGTGTACATCGGACGCGCGGCGAGTCGAACTTGACGTCGGTCGGGATGATGGCTTCGGATCCATAGACGAGTAAGAACGGGGTGAACCCGGTCGACCGGTTTGGTGTCGTGCGCAAACTCCGGAGAACCGCGGGCAACTCGTCAAGCCAACTGCCGGGTGAGCGGACAAGTGGCTCAACGAGTCGCAGTTTGATGCCAGACAGGATGAGTCCGTTGGCCCGCTCGACCTGCCCGTTGGACTGCGGATGTGCCACGGAGGCCAGGTCGAGGCGGATGCCAGAGACAGAGCAGTATTGCTCAAGCGCGCCCCTGGCGAAGTTGGTGCCGTTATCGGTGATGATGCCGTTTGGCATGCCGTAGCGCACCGCTATGTCCTTGATGAACCGGACGGCTGTTGGCCCGTCCAGTTTCTTGATTGGTCTTGCCTCTATCCATTTGGTGAACTTGTCCACTGCCACCAGCAAGTGCGTCATGCCGCCTCGAGCGGTTTTGAAGGGCCCCACCATGTCGAGTCCCCAGACCGCGAAGGGCCAGGCGATCGGGATGGTGCGGAGTGCTACGCCGGCTGGTGGCTGCATTTGCTGAAGCGCTGGCATCCTTCACACTTGAGGGCGAGCGACTCGGCGTCTTCAAGGGCCGTTGGCAATTAGAAGCCGTGGCGGAACGCCTTGGCCACAAGGGATCGAGATGCGGCGTGGTGCCCGCACTCGCCCTGGTGAATGTCGAGGAGGATGTCGATGCCGCGGTCCTTCTCGACGCAGCGCTGGAACACGGCGATAGAGCTGCGCTTGACGAGCTCGTTGTTGATGATGCTGTAGGCGGACGCCCGGCGCTGAACTTGCCGAGCCTCGGTCTCGTCCATGGGGAGAACCCCGTTCTGATATCGGCAAGGCCTAAGATGGGGCCGTGATGGCGGTGAAGACGGCCACCTGGGTGGGTTCCGAGTCGGCGGCTCCTGGGCCGGGTTGAACAGCCCCCGGGTTGGTGACGGCGACGGCCGGGTCCAGGGTGATGGTGGCCGGGTTGGGCTGAGCAGCCCCCGGGCTAGGTTGAGCAGCCCTCGGGCCGGGCCACTCGCCAGAGCACTGTTGTACCACCAAGTCCGAGTCGCCGTAGCACAGGATGCGCCGGATGCCGAGTTTCTTAGCAAGCCGGAGGCCGTGCACAAGGGCTTCGTATTCGGCGACGTTGTTGGAGGCGGCGAAGTGGATCTGGAGTGCGTAGCGGGAGTCGGTCAGCCTTCGGAGATGACAGTACGATGCCGGCCCCTAAGCCGAGTCGCATCTAGGACCCGTTGAAGTGCATGCGCCAATGCGTCGAGTCGGGAGGCGGCGGCAGGTACTGGGTCTCGGTCCAGTCGACGAGGAAATCGGCCAGGGCCTGAGACTTGATCGTGGTACGGGGCTCGTAGAGGATGGTGTGGCCGGCTAGTTGGATCGCCAACTTGGCGACCCGGCCGGAGGCGTCCCGGCACCTGATGATTTCTCCGATAGGCGCCATGCTGACGACGGTGATGGCATGTTCTTGAAAGTACTGCTTCAGCTTCTTGGCGGTGAGGTACACGTCGTAACACATCTTCTGGTAGTGCGGGTAGTTCTGCTTGGAGGTGGAGAGCACTTCGCTCAGGTAGTAGACCGGACGCTGGACGGCCTGGATCTTGCCCTTCTCCGATCGCTCGACCACCAACACCGTGTTGACCGCCCGCGAGGTCGCGGCTATGTAGAGCAACAACGGCTCCTTGTCAGTCGGCACGGCCAGGACGGGTGCGGTGGAGAGCATGCCCTTGAAGTCTTGGAAAGCTTCGTCCGCCTTGCCGTTCCACTCGAACGGGCTTGTTTTCTTCATTAGCTGGTACAGGGGCAGTGCCTTCTCGCCCAGCCGGCTTAGAAACCGGCTGACCAAGGCCAGGCAGCCTGTGAACTTCTAGACATCGCGCAGCCGGGTTGGCTTGCGCATGCGCTCGATGGCCTTGATCTTCTCCGGGTTCGCCTTGATGCCGCGTTCCAAGACGCACTTTTCCGGGTTGAGCTTGACCTTGTATTCGCGGAGGTTGGCGAATGTTTCCTTCAGATCGCCGAGGAGCGTGAGGTGCTGCTTGGTCTTCACCACGATATCGTCCACGTACATGTGGATGTTCTTGCCGAGTTGCGGTAGCAGGCACTTCTGCATGCAGTGTTGGAAGGTGGCGCCGGCATTCTTCAACCCGAACGACATGGTGATGTAGCAGTACGCTCCGAAGGGCCTGATGAAGGACGTCTTTAGGGCATCGGCCGGGTCCAGCTTGATCTGGTGATAGCCGGAGTAGGCGTCCAGGAAGGACAGCAGCTCGCACCCGACAGTCGAGTTGATGACTTGGTCGATCCGCGGGAGGGCGAACGGATCCTTGGGACATGCCTTGTTGAGGCTAGTGTAGTCGATACACATGCGCCAGGTCTTGTTCCTCTTCAGGACAAGGACTGGGTTGGCCAGCCACTCGGGGTGAAACACTTCCATTATGAAGCCGGCCGCCAAGAGCTTGGTGACCTCTTCACCAATGGTTCTTCTCTTCTCTTCGGAAAATCGACGGAGGGGTTAACGGACAGGCTTGGCGTCCTTGTGGACGTGGAGTTTGTGCTCGGCGTACTTCCTCGGGATACCCGGCATGTCTTTGGGGGTCCATGCGAAGATATCCCGATTCTCATGGAGGAAGTCGACGAGCTCGCCTTCGTATTTTCTGTCGAGGCGGGCGCCTACGACAACGTACTTGCTGCAGCTCGGGTCTTCCGGGTTCAGCTTCACTTTCTTGGTTTCCTTGGAGGCTTGAAGGCGGCCTCATCGGCCGGGTCCAGGGTCGGGATCGATGCGTCGGAGGCCTCGCCAGCCAGGGCGACGATCTGGTCGAGCTGGCGCCACTCCTCGGCAATGACCAGTGACTCGGCCAGCTTGGCGCCATTTCGGGTGCACTCCAGAGACTTGTGGTAGTCGCCGGTGACAGTAATGAGGCCCTTGGGACCCGGCATCTTCATCTTCAGGTACACGTAATGGGGAACCGCCATGAATTTGGCGAGCGCGGGCCGGCCCAGCAGCGCATGGTACGCGCTGGACAGGTCCACCACCTCGAACCAGATTGGTTCGAGTCAGAAGTGGCTGCTGTCACCGAACAGTACGTCAAGCTGGACCCGGCCAATGGGTGAACAGGAGAGGCCGGGTACGATGCCGTGGAAGACGGTCCGGGTTGGCTCCAGGTCCTCGGCCTTGTGGCCGAGCTTGGTCATCGTGTCGCGGTAGAGGATGTTGATGCTGCTGCCGCCGTCGATGAGGACTCAGGAGAACTTGCAGGTGCGCCGTGCGACGATTGTAGGGTTGAGGACAAGGGCGTATCCACCCGGACTCGGCATGACTGTCGGGTGATCCTCCCGGGTCCAGGTGATCGGGCGCTCCGACCAATGCATGAAATCCGTCTTGGCCGGGACGAAGGTGTTCACCTCCTTCCGGAGGAGGTTCTCGCTGTGTTTGTCGTTGCCGAGGCTGGTGAAGACGATGTAGGCTGCGTTCTGGTCCGGGCAGGCGTCGTTCCGCATCGCGCCACCGGCGGGGGGCGGCGGTGGAGGCGGAGGCGGCTGTCCCGCGCCCGGAGCCGGAGCCGAAGGAGGCGAGACGTCGCCCCTCATGATGCGCTTGGTGATGAAGCACTGTCGAAGCGTGTGCGTGGAGGGTCTTGCGCCGCTGTGGTGCTTGCATGGGGCGTCGAGCATCTCTTCAAAGCTCATGATGGGTTGCCATGCCATCTTGTCGGTCTGCCGGCGCTTCGCTGCCGGGTCCGTCGCGGGCTCGGCGGCCACGACGAGCCGGTTGTCGTGACGTTGTGCCGGCTGCTCGGCCTTGCGCTTGTTGTTCTGGTGGTGCTGCTGCCGGCTGCCTTCGTCGGTCGGCTTCTGTGGAGGGACCGGATTCGCCTTGTCGGCCTCGTCCAGCGCCACCTAGATCTTCATGGCGGAGTTGGTGTTGGTGTACTTGTCCGCCGTCACCATGAGCGCGGCCATGGTGGCCGGCTCGGAGCGTCGAAGCTTGTGCATGAGGAGGGTGCCGTCTCGGCACCCGCTGACAAAGTATTGGATCGCCTGGACTTCATGGACGCCCTCACAGCTGTTCCGGAGCTCGGTCCAGCGTGCAAGGTACTCGCGGCCGGTCTCCGTCAGCCCCTGCATGCACATGGCGAGCTAACTGGGGCAACCGGGTCGCTTGTACATCCCCGTGAAGTTGCAGACAAATGCTTCCTCGAAATCGACCCATGCGTTGATGCTGCCCATCGGCAGGTTGTTCAACCATGTGCGAGCCAATCCTTGGAGCATGAACGGTGCGTAGCGCACGGCGAGACGACGATTGGCACCGGTGATGCCAATGGCCATGGTGTAGTCAGTGAGCCAGTCTTCTGGCTTCATGGTCCCATTGTACTTGGGGGTGTCGCGGGGAAGCACGAACCCCTTGTGGAAGGGCTCCTCCCGGATGCGTGGGCCGAAACACGCCGGCCCGATAGCGCCGCTCTCCTCCACCTCCATGGAGCGAGCGAGCTGATAGAGGCGGTGGCGCACGTCGGCGTTGTCGATGGCGCGCGGGCCGAGTCGACTGGCGGCCAGGCCCCAAGGGGCCGGGTCAGCTGGAGCCGGACGCCGTCCAGGCTGGCCGGGTCCGCGCTGGGTCTCTGGGGCGGGCTCGTTGCCCAGAGCTTCGGCGGCGGTGCCGGCCGGGTTGCGTCGGGCCCGGCCTTGGCCGGAGTATGCCTCGCCAGGCGGCGAAGAGGCCGTGTGCAGGAGTTCGCCGGGTCTGCCAAGGCGGGCGGAGCCGGACCCCGCCGGCTTGGCGAGCTGGTTGAGGCGATCCTGCTGGGTGTTGGCAGCGCGGAGGAGCTCGCGCATCCGCCCGATGCGCTCCTTGAGCTCCTCGCCTGCGAGTTGGTCGAGGCCGACCGCGGCTGCCTCCGCAGCGCGCATGTTCTTGACTGGGGTCTCATAGATGGTTCGGCCGGCGTCGAAGGCTCGGCCAATCACTCCTCCCCGTGCGCGAGTATCAGCGGCCCGGCTCATCTCGGCCGCGGCGGGCGTGAATCTGTGGGCGGCGTCATGCTTCATCTGAGCAGCTTCCAGGCGGCGTCTGGTGGCGGCCAGCGTTTCGGACAGGTCAAACATTTGCTGGCACCTGTCCTCAAGCTGGGTTTGGGCTTCAGCGACGTTGGTGGCATCGGTGCCGATGGGGATGCGGAGGCTCTGCATCGCGGCACGCAGCGGGTAGGACGGCTCCGTCCGTGCTGTGGTGGCTGCGGCTTCGGCGACTCTTCTCTCCTTGCTCGATGAGGAAGAGGCGCCATCGCCGGTGATGAAGACCTCTATGTGGGCATCCATCGCCCCGGCAGTGAATCCGCCGCTGAGAGAAAGAGGGGAGTCGGAGTAGTTGAGTACCCCACTAGGGTACTCGTCGGCCGCGACCGCGTCGGAGATGCGCAGCACGGTGAAGGAGGCGGCGAGCGTGCCGATGACGTCGTCCGCCAGAGCGAAGGACTCGTCGGAGTAGGAGAGGGGCCTCGTCCGAAGCATGCTTCCGGCCAGCTCCTCGAGCTGCCCCATGGTGGGTGCCAACTGTCGTGGTGGGCGCATGGCAGATGCCAAGGGAAGGATAAAGAGAGGAGGAGGCTTGAGGGCGCTGGTGGGCTTCAGAGGCGAGGTTGATATGCACGGGCGCGGGACGCCGGACATACCCAGGTTTGGGGCTCTCCGAAGAGATAACACCCCTAGTCCTGCCGAGTTTAGTTGGATGGCCGATAGTACAATGTCGCTCCTGGAGCTGTTTGGAGGAGAGAGGAGGCTGGCCGAGGCTCCGGCTGCTCCTTCTCCTTGGTGTTGCTATCTAGTGGCTAGTCCTATCTTGCTTGTTCTATCTCGTGTGGCTTTGCATGCTGTGTGTCTCGCATGTCTCGGTTGAATATCCCTCCCTCTCTCCCTGTAGGCGTGGACTCCTGGGGGGGGGGGGGTTATAGACCAACCCACCCATGGTTACAATGGTAATATGCCGAGTCGGTGGGTCCGTATTGTCTGTTGGAAATATGCCCTAGAGGCAATAATAAAAGGATTATTATTATATTTCCTTGTTCATGATAATTATCTTTTATTCATGCTATAATTGTATTATCCGGAAATCATAATACACGTGTGAATACATAGACCACAATACGTCCCTAGTAAGCCTCTAGTTGACTAGCTCGTTGGTCAACAGATAGTCATGGTTTCCTGACTATGGACATTAGATGTCGTTGACAACGGGATCATATCATTAGGAGAATGATGTGATGGACAAGACCCAATCCTAAGCATAGCACAAGATCGTGTAGTTCGTTTTGCTAGAGATTTTCCAAATGTCAAGTGTCTCTTCCTTAGACCATGAGATCGTGTAACTCTCGGATGCCGTAGGAGTGCTTTGGGTGTACCAAACGTCACAACGTTACTGGGTGACTATAAAGGTGCACTACAGGTATCTCCGAAAGTGTCTGTTGGGTTGACACGGATCGAGACTGGGATTTGTCACTCCGTATGACGGAGAGGTATCACTGGGCCCACTCGGTAGTGCATCATCATATTGAGCTCAAAGTGACCAAGTGTATGGTCACGGGATCATGCATTACGGTACGAGTAAAGTGACTTACCGGTAATGAGACTGAACGAGGTATTGGGATATCGACGATCGAATCTCGGGCAAGTAACGTACCGTCTGACAAAGGGAATAGTACACGGGGTTGATTGAATCCTCGACATCATGGTTCATCTGATGACATCATCGAGGAGCATGTGGGAGCCAACATGGGTATCCAGATACCGCTGTTGGTTATTCACCGGAGAGACGTCTCGGTGATGTCTGCATGTCTCCCGAACCCGTAGGGTCTACACACTTAAGGTTCGGTGACGCTAGGGTTATTAGGAAGACTTGTATGTGATTACCGAATGTTGCTCGGAGTCCCGGATGAGATCCCGGACGTCACGAGGAGTTCCGGAATGGTCCGGAGGTGAATATTTATATATGGGAAGTTGTCATGCGGACACCGGAAAGTTTCGGGGGCATATCGGTATTGTACCGGGGCCACCGGAGGGGTTCCGGGGGTCCACTGGGAGGGGCCACCCCTCTCGGAGGGCCACATGGGCTGCAAGGGGCAGGGAACCAGCCCCTGGTGGGCTGGGCACCCCCCCCCCCTTGGGAACATGCACCTAGGGTTGGGGGGGGGGGAACCCTAGTGGGGGCGCCCCCCTTGCTTGGGGGGCAAGCCCCCCTCCCTGGCCGCCGCCCCCCTCTAGATCTCATCTAGAGGGGGCCGGGCCCCTTCCCCCTTCCCCTATAAATAGAGGGGCAAGGGCAGGGCTGAACACCTGATCCAAGGCGCAGCCCCTCCCCTCCCCAACACCTCTCCTCCTCCGTTAAGTGCTTGGCGAAGCCATGTCGGAGTACTGCCTCTCCACCAACACCACGCCGTCATGCTGCTGCTGGAGCCTTCTTCCTCAACCTCTCCTTCCCCCTTGCTGGATCAAGAAGGAGGAGACGTCGTCCGTTCCGTACGTGTGTTGAACGCGGAGGTGCTGTCCGTTTGGCACTTGGTCATCGGTGATTTGAATCACGGCGAGTATGACTCCATCATCACCGTTCTCTTGAACGCTTCCGCACGTGTAGATGCAATCTCTCTCCCATGACTCGCTGCTTAGATGAACTCATAGATGGATCTTGGTGAAACCATAGGAAAAATTTTAATTTTCTGCAACGTTCCCCAACAGTGGCATCATGAGCTAGGTCTATGCGTAGTTCTCTATTGCACGAGTAGAATACAAATTTGTTGTGGGCGTAGATCCTGTCAACTTGCTTGCCGCTACTAGTCTTTTCTTGCTTCAGCGGTATTGTGGGATGAAGCGGCCCGGACCGACCTTACACGTACGCTTACGTGAGACAGGTTCCACCGACTGACATGCACTAGTTGCATAAGGTGGCTAGCGGGTGTCTGTCTCTCCTACTTTAGTTGGAGCGGATTAGATGAAAAGGGTCCTTATGAAGGGTAAATAGAAGTTGACAAAATCACGTTGTGGTTATTCATAGGTAAGAAAACGTTCTTGCTAGAACCCAATTGCAGCCACGTAAAAGATGCAACAACAATTAGAGGACGTCTAACTTGTTTTTGCAGCAATTGTCATGTGATGTGATATGGCCAGAAGTTGTGATGAATGATGAATGATATATTGTGATGTATGAGATCATGTTCTTGTAATAGGAATCACGACTTGCATGTCAATGAGTATGACAACCGGCAGGAGCCATAGGAGTTGTCTTTATTTTTGTATGACATGCGTGTCATTGAAGAATGCCATGTAAATTACTTTACTTTATTGCTAAACGCGTTAGCCATAGAAGTAGAAGTAGTCGTTGGCGTGACAACTTCATGAAGACACGATGATGGAGATCATGATGATGGAGATCATGGTGTCATGCCGGTGACGAAGATGATCATGGAGCCCCGAAGATGGAGATCGAAGGAGCTATATGATATTGGCCATATCACGTCACTACTTTATATAATTGCATGTGATGTTTATTATGTTTATGCATCTTGTTTACTTAGAACGACGGTAGTAAATAATATGATCCCTTATAATAATTTCAAGAAAGTGTTCCCCCTAACTGTGCGCCGTTGCTAAAGTTCGTCGTTTCAAAGCACCACGTGATGATCGGGTGTGATAGATCCTTACGTTCACATACAACGGGTGTAAGACAGTTTTACACATGCAGAAACACTTAGGGTTAACTTGACGAGCCTAGCATGTACAGACATGTCCTCGGAACACAAGAGACCGAAAGGTCGAACATGAGTCGTATGGAAGATACGATCAACATGGAGATGTTCACCGATGATGACTAGTCCGTCTCACGTGATGATCGGACACGGCCTAGTCGACTCGGATTGTGTAAACACTTAGATGACTAGAGGGATGTCGATCTGAGTGGGAGTTCATTAAATAATTTGATTAGATGAACTTAATTATCATGAACTTAGTCTAAAACCTTTGCAAAATATGTCTTGTAGATCAAATGGCCAACGCTCATGTCAACATGAACTTCAACGCGTTCCTAGAGAAAACCGAGCTGAAAGATGATGGCAGCAACTATTCGGACTGGGTCCGGAACCTGAGGATCATCCTCATAGCAGCCAAGAAAGATTATGTCCTAGATGCACCGCTAGGTGAAGCACCCATCCCAGAGAACCAAGACGTTATGAACACTTGGCAATCGCGTGCTGACCATTACTCCCTCGTTCAGTGCGGCATGCTTTACAGCTTAGAACCGGGGCTCCCAAAGTGTTTTGAGAAACACGGAGCATATGAGATGTTCGAGGAGCTGAAAATGGTTTTCCAAGCTCATGCCCGGGTCGAGAGATATGAAGTCTCTGACAAGTTCTATAGCTGTAAGATGGAGGAAAACAGTTCTGTCAGTGAGCACATACTCAAAATGTCTGGGTTGCACAACCGCCTGTCCCAGCTGGAGATCAACCTCCCAGACGAGGCGGTCACTGACAGAATCCTTCGGTCGCTCCCACCAAGCTACGAGAGCTTTGTGCTGAACTACAATATGCAGGGGATGGTGAAGACCATTCCTGAAGTATTTTCAATGCTGAAGTCAGCAGAGGTTGAAATCAAGAAAGAACATCAAGTGTTGATGGTCAATAAGACCACTAAGTTCAAGAAGGGCAAGGGTAAGAAGAACTTCAAGAAGGATGGCAAAGATGTTGCCACGCTCGGTAAGCCAGTTGCTGGGAACAAGTCAAAGAATGGACCCAAGCCTGAGACTGAGTGCTTTTATTGCAAAGGGAAGGGTCACTGGAAGCGGAACTGCCCCAAATACTTAGCGGACAAGAAGGCCGGCAACACTAAAGGTATATTTGATATACATGTAATTGATGTGTACCTTACCAGTACTCGTAGTAACTCCTGGGTATTTGATACCGGTGTCGTTGCTCATATTTGTAACTCACAGCAGGAGCTGCGGAATAAGCGGAGACTGGCGAAGGACGAGGTGACGATGCGCGTCAGGAATGGTTCGAAGGTCGATGTGATCGCCGTCGGCACGCTACCTCTACATTTACCTATGGGATTAGTTTTAAACCTCAATAATTGTTATTTAGTGCCAAGTTTGAGCATGAAACATTGTATCTGGATCTCGTTTGATGCGAGATGGCTACTCATTTAAATCCGAGAATAATGGTTGTTCTATTTATATGAGAGATATGTTTTATGGTCATGCCCCGATGGTCAATGGTTTATTCTTACTGAATCTCAAACGTAAAGTTACACATATTCATAGTGTGAATACCAAAAGATGTAAAGTTGATAACAATAGTCCCACATACTTGTGGCACTGCCGCCTTGGTCACATTGGTGTCAAGCGCATGAAGAAGCTCCATGCTGATGGACTTTTAGAGTCTCTCGATTATGAATCATTTGACACATGCGAACCATGCCTCATGGGCAAAATGACCAAGACTCCGTTCTCCGGAACAATGGAGCGAGCAACCAACTTATTGGATATCATACATACTGATGTGTGTGGTCCAATGAGCATTGAGGCTCGCGGAGGATATCGTTATGTTCTCACTCTCACTGATGACTTAAGTAGATATGGGTATGTCTACTTGATGAAACACAAGTCTGAGACCTTTGAAAAGTTCAAGGAATTTCAGAATGAAGTAGAGATGCAACATGACCGAAATATAAAATTATTACAATCGAATCGTGGAGGAGAATATTTAAGTCACGAATTTGGTACACACTTAAGAAAATGTGGAATCGTTTCACAACTCATGCCGCCTGGAACACCTCAGCGTAACGGTGTGTTCGAACGTCATAATCGCACTCTATTGGATATGGTGCGATCTATGATGTCTCTTACCGATTTACCGCTATCATTTTGGGGATACGCTCTAGAGACAGCTACATTCACTTTAAATAGGGCACCGTCTAAATCCATTGAGACGACACCGTATGAATTATGGTTTGGGAAGAAACCTAAGATGTCGTTTCTAAAAGTTTGGGGATGCGATGCTTATGTCAAGAAACTTCAACCTGGAAAGCTCGAACCCAAGTCAGAAAAATGCGTCTTCATAGGATACCCTAAGGAAACCATTGGGTATACCTTCTACCTTAGATCCGAAGGCAAAATCTTTGTTGCCAAGAAAGGATCCTTTCTGGAAAAAGAGTTTCTCTCGAAAGGAGTAAGTGGGAGGAAAGTAGAACTCGATGAAGTACTACCTCTTGAACCGGAACATAGTGCAGCTCAGGAAAATGTTCCTGTGGTGCCTACACCGACTGGAGAGGAAATTAATGATGATGATCAAGGTACTTCGGATCAAGTTGCTACTGAACTTCGTAGGTCCACAAGGACACATTCCACACCAGAGTGGTATGGCAACCCTGTCCTGGAAATCATGTTGTTAGACAACGGTGAACCTTCGAACTATGAAGAAGCGATGGCGGGCCCAGATTCCAATAAATGGCTAGAAGCCATGCAATCCGAGATAGAATCCATGTATGAAAACAAAGTATGGACTTTGACAGACTTGCCCGATGATCGGCGAGCGATAGAAAACAAATGGATCTTTAAGAAGAAGACGGACGCGGATGGTAATGTCACCATCTATAAAGCTCGACTTGTCGCTAAGGGTTATCGGCAAGTTCAAGGGATTGACTACGATGAGACTTTCTCTCCCGTAGTGAAGCTTAAGTCCGTCCGAATCATGTTAGCAATTGCCGCATACTATGATTATGAGATATGGCAGATGGACGTCAAAACGGCATTCCTTAACGGTTATCTTAAGGAAGAGCTGTATATGATGCAGCCGGAAGGTTTTGTCGATCCTAAGAATGCTAACAAAGTATGCAAGCTCCAGCGATCCATTTATGGGCTGGTGCAAGCATCTCGGAGTTGGAACATTTGCTTTGATGAGATGATCAAAGCGTTTGGGTTTATGCAGACTTATGGAGAAGCCTGCGTTTACAAGAAAGTGAGTGGGAGCTCTCTAGCATTTCTCATGTTATATGTAGATGACATACTTTTGATGGGAAATGATATAGAATTCTTGGACCGCATTAAGGCCTACTTGAATAAGTGTTTTTCAATGAAGGACCTTGGAGAAGCTGCTTACATATTAGGCATCAAGATCTATAGGGATAGATCGAGACGCCTCATAGGTCTTTCACAAAGCACATACCTTGATAAGATTTTGAAGAAGTTCAAAATGGATCAGTCCAAGAAAGGGTTCTTGCCTGTATTGCAAGGTGTGAAATTGAGCACGGCTCAATGTCCGACCACGGCAAAAGATAAAGAAGAGATGAGTGTCATCCCCTATGCCTCAGCCATAGGATCTATTATGTATGCCATGCTGTGTACCAGACCTGATGTAAACCTTGCCGTAAGTTTGGTAGGAAGGTACCAAAGTAATCCCGGCAAGGAACACTGGACAGCGGTCAAGAATATCCTGAAGTACCTGAAAAGGACAAAGGACATGTTTCTCGTTTATGGAGGTGATGAAGAGCTCGTCGTAAAGGGTTACGTCGACGCTAGCTTCGACATAGATCTGGATGACTCTAAGTCACAAATCGGATACGTATATATGTTGAATGGTGGAGCAGTAAGCTGGTGCAGCTGCAAGCAGAGCGTCGTGGCGGGATCTACTTGTGAAGCAGAGTACATGGCAGCCTCGGAGGCAGCACATGAAGCAATATGGGTGAAGGAGTTCATCACCGACCTAGGGGTCATACCCAATGCGTCGGGGCCGATCAAACTCTTCTGTGACAACATTGGAGCTATTGCCCTTGCAAAGGAGCCCAGGTTTCACAAGAAGACCAGGCACATCAAGCGTCGTTTCAACTCCATCCATGAAAATGTTCAAGATGGAGACACAGAAATTTGCAAAGTACATACAGATCAGAATGTCGCAGATCCGTTGACTAAACCTCTTCCGCGAGCAAAACATGATCAACACCAGAACTCTATGGGTGTTTGATTCATCACAATGTAACTAGATTATTGACTCTAGTGCAAGTGGGAGACTATTGGAAATATGCCCTAGAGGCAATAATAAAAGGATTATTATTATATTTCCTTGTTCATGATAATTGTCTTTTATTCATGCTATAATTGTATTATCCGGAAATTGTAATACACGTGTGAATACATAGACCACAATACGTCCCTAGTAAGCCTCTAGTTGACTAGCTCGTTGGTCAACAGATAGTCATGGTTTCCTGACTATGGACATTAGATGTCGTTGACAACGGGATCACATCATTAGGAGAATGATGTGATGGACAAGACCCAATCCTAAGCATAGCTCAAGATCGTGTAGTTCGTTTTGCTAGAGATTTTCCAAATGTCAAGTGTCTCTTCCTTAGACCATGAGATCGTGTAATTCCCGGATGCCGTAGGAGTGCTTTGGGTGTACCAAACGTCACAACGTAACTGGGTGACTATAAAGGTGCACTACAGGTATCTCTGAAAGTGTTTGTTGGGTTGACACGGATCGAGACTGGGATTTGTCACTCCGTATGACGGAGAGGTATCACTGGGCCCACTCGGTAGTGCATCATCATAATGAGCTCAAAGTGACCAAGTGTCTGGTCACGGGATCATGCATTACGGTACGAGTAAAGTGACTTGCCGGTAACGAGACGGAACGAGGTATTGGGATATGGACGATCGAATCTCGGGCAAGTAACGTACTGTGTGACAAAGGGAATAGTACACGGGGTTGATTGAATCCTCGACATTGTGGTTCATCCGATGACATCATCGAGGAGCATGTGGGAGCCAACATGGGTATCCAGATCCCGCTGTTGGTTATTGACCGGAGAGCCGTCTCGGTCATGTCTGCATGTCTCCCGAACCCGTAGGGTCTACACACTTAAGGTTCGGTGATGCTAGGGTTATTAGGAAGACTTGTATGTGATTACCGAATGTTGTTCGGAGTCCCGGATGAGATCCCGAACGTCACGAGGAGTTCCGGAATGGTCCGGAGGTGAAGATTTATATATGGGAAGTTGTCATGCGGACACCGGAAAGTTTCGGGGGCATATTGGTATTGTACCGGGGCCACCAGAGGGGTTCCGGGGGTCCACCGGGAGGGGCCACCCCTCTCGGAGGGCCACATGGGCCGCAAGGGGCAGGGAACCAGCCCCTGGTGGGCTGGGCGCCCCCCCCTTTGGGCCCATGTTCCTAGGGTTGGGGGGGAACCCTCGTGGGGGCGCCCCCCTTGCTTGGGGGGCAAGCCCCCCTCCCTGGCCGCCGCCCCCCTCTAGATCTCATCTAGAGGGGGCCGGGCCCCTTCCCCCTTCCCCTATAAATAGAGGGGCGAGGGGAGGGCTGAACACCTGATCCAAGGCGCAGCCCCTCCCCTCCCCAACACCTCTCCTCCTCCGTTAAGTGCTTGGCGAAGCCCTGTCGGAGTACTGCCTCTCCACCAACACCACGCCGTCGTGCTGCTGCTGGAGCCTTCTTCCTCAACCTCTCCTTCCCCCTTGCTGGATCAAGAAGGAGGAGACGTCGTCCGTTCCGTATGTGTGTTGAACGCAGAGGTGCTGTCCGTTCGGCACTTGGTCATCGGTGATTTGAATCACGGCGAGTACGACTCCATCATCACCGTTCTCTTGAACGCTTCCGCACGCGATCTACAAAGTGGTATGTAGATGCAATCTCTCTCCCATGACTCGTTGCTTAGATGAACTCATAGATGGATCTTGGTGAAACCGTAGGAAAATTTTTAATTTTCTGCAACGTTCCCCAACATTGTTGGCATCTGAGGAACCGGGCTGGGTCCCGCTTGGGGGCTTGTGGTTCGCCGGGTTCCTCTAGGTGCAGGCCCCGCATGCCTAGGGGGACTGTGCACCGTCTTGTCGATCGTCATGGCGTGGTCGAGTCGGGCCGCGCACAGTGTTCTCCGTCAGGCCGCCGCTTGCTGTCGTCAGCGGTGAGGGCGGGAACACTGTTGCCGTGCCAGCCCTAGTCAGCGGGTAGGTAAGGGCACTGTTGCCACGCTCTGGCTGACCACGGGCATGGACGGGGGCACTGTAGTCTTGGTCATCAGTGACTGAGGTCTCGTCCTATCGTACGGCCTGGATGGGACAGGAGCTGACCCATGGCTGGGTTACCGTGGATGCCACGGGTGGGTTGGCTTGCTGGGGAAGCCAAGGTTGCGCCAGGTTGAGTTGCCTTGCGCCAGCCGCTGCGGCCGGGTCGACGTACCTTGCCAAGTCGAGGGTCTTGGCCAGGTTGTGCGCCTTGCCGGGTCGAGCGACCCGGCCTGGCGCATGCCGGTTTGTGGGGCGATGCGGGCCCCGCTGTTTTTGAAATAGATCCGGGTTCCGTTGCCTGCGTGGGGTTCATCCCCCCGACACCAGGGACCCTGGCGTCTGGCCCCTGGACTCCGCAAAACTTCCTTTTGCGCTTTCCAAAAACCTTGTGGGCTTTACCCTTTGGCCCAAATAACGTGTTCTCGTACCCAAATATTTCGGGAAACATCCGGAACCCCTTCCGGTGAATTTCGGAACCCTTCCGGAGACCAAACAACATTATCCCATATATTAAACTTCATCTTCGGACCATTTCGGAGTTCCTCGTCATGTCCGTGATCTCATTCGGGACTCCGAACAACATTCGGTTACCAACATACATAACTCATATAATACTATATCGTCAACGAACGTTAAGCGTGCGGACCCTACGGGTTCGAGAACTATGTATACATGACTGAGACATCTCTCTGGTCAATAACCAATAGCGGAACCTGGATGCCCATATTGGCTCCTACATATTCTACGAAGATCTTTATCGGTCAAGCCGCATAACAACATACGTTGTTCCCTTTGTCATCGGTATGTTACTTGCCCGAGATTCGATCATCGGTATCCCAATACCTAGTTCAATCTCGTTACCGGCAAGTCTCTTTACTCGTTATGTAATGCATCATCCCGTAACTAACTCATTAGCTACATTTCTTGCAAGGCTTATAGTGATGTGCATTACCGAGAGGGCCCAGAGATACCTCTCCGACAATCGAAGTGACAAAACCTAATCTCGAAATACGCCAACTCAACAAGTACCTTCGGAGACACCTGTAGAGCTCCTTTATAATCACCCAGTTACGTTGTGACATTTGGTAGCACACAAAGTGTTCCTCCGGTAAACGGGAGTTGCATAATCTCATAGTCATAGGAACATGTATAAGTCATGAAGAAAGCAATAGCAACATACTAAACGATCAAGTGCTAAGCTAACGGAAAGGGTCAAGTCAATCATATCATTCTCCTAATGATGCGATCTCGTTAATCAAATGACAACTCATGTCTATGGCTAGGAAACTTAACCATCTTTGATTCAACGAGCTAGTCAAGTAGAGGCATACTAGTGACATTATGTTTGTCTATGTATTCACACATGTACTAAGTTTCCGGTTAATACAATTCTAGCATGAATAATAAACATTTATCATGAAATAAGGAAATAAATAATAGCTTTATTATTGCCTCTAGGGCATATTTCCTTCAGTCTCCCACTTGCACTAGAGTCAATAATCTAGTTTACATCACCATGTGATTTAACACTAATATACACATCTGCATGTGATTAAGACCCATAGTTCACATCGTCATGTGACCAACGCCCAAAGGGTTTACTAGAGTCAATAATCTAGTTGACATCGATATGCGATTAACACCCAAAGAGTACTAAGGTGTGATCATATTTTGCTTGTGAGAGAAGTTTAGTCAACGGGTCTGTTACATTAAGAGCTCTATGTGTTTTGCAAATATTCTATGTATACAATGCTCTACACGGATCTACTCTAGCTAATTGCTCCCACTTTCAATATGTATCCAGATTGAGACTTAGAGTCATCTGGATTGGTGTAAAATCTTGCACCAATGTAAGTCTTTACGATGAACTCTTTTATCACCTCCATAATCGAGAAACATTTCCTTAGTCCTTACTAAGGATATTCTTGACCGTTGTCCAGTGATCTACTCCTAGATCTAAATTGTACTCCTTTGCCAAATACAGAGCAAGGTATACAATAGGTCTGGTACACAGCATAGCATACTTTATAGAACCTATGACTGAGGCATAGAGAATGACTTTGATTCTCTTTCTATTTTCTGCGGTGGTCGGGATTTGAGTCTTACTCAATTTCACACCTTTGCAACATAGGCAAGAACTATTTCTTTGACTGTTCCATTTTGAACTACTTCAAAATCTTGTCAAGGTATGTACTCATTGAAAATCTTATCAAGCGTCTTGATCTATCTCGATAGATCTTGATGCTCAATATGTAAGCAGCTTCACCGAGGTCTTTCTTTGAAAAACTCTTATTCAAGTATCCTTTTATGCTATCCAGAATTTCTATATCATTTCCAATCAACAATATGTCATCTACATATAGTTTTAGAAATGCTAAAGAGCTCCCACTCACTTTCTTGTAAATACAGGCTTCTCCAAAAGTCTGTATAAAACCATATGCTTTGATCAACTCATCAAAGCATATATTCCAACTCCGAGATGCTTGCACCGGTCCATAGATGGATCGCTGGAGCTTGCACATTTGTTAGCACCTTTAGGATTGACAAAACCTTCTGGTTGCATCATATACAACACTTCTTTAATAAATCCATGCAGTTTTGATATCCATTTGCCAGATTTCATAAAATGTAGCAATTGCTAACATGATTTGGACATACTTAAGCATTGCTATGAGTGAGAAAATCTCATCGTAGTCAACACCTTGAACTTTATCAAAAAACCTTTTTTGACAAGTCGAGCTTTGTAGATAGTAACACTACTATTAGTGTCCGTCTTCCTCTTGAAGATCCATTTATTTTCTATGGCTTGTCGATCATCGGGCAAGTCCACTAAAGTCCACACTTTGTTCTCATATATGGATCCCATCTCAGATTTTATGGCTTCAAGCTATTTCGCAGAATCTGGGCTCATCATCGCTTCCTCATAGTTTGTAGGTTCATCATGGTCTAGTAACATGACTTCCAGAATAGGATTACCGTACCACTCTGGTGCGGATTTGTATTCTGGAAGATCTACGAGGTTCGGTAGTAACTTGATCTGAAGCTTCATGATCATCATCATTAGCTTCCTCACTAATTGGTGTAGGAATCACAGGAACCGATTTCAGTGATGAACTACTTTCCAATAAGGGAGCAGGTACAATTACTCATCAAGTTCTACTTTCCTCCCACTCACTTCTTTCGAGAGAAACTCCTTCTCTAGAAAGGATCCATCTTAGCAACGAATGTCTTGCCTTTGGATATGTGATAGAAGGTGTACCCAGCAGTTTCCTTTGGGTATTCTATGAAGACGCACTTCTCCGATTTGAGTTCGAGCTTATCAGGTTGAAACTTTTTCACATAAGCATCGCAGCCCGAAACTTTAAGAAACGACAACTTTGGTTTCTTGCCAAACCACAGTTCATAAGGTGTCGTCTCAACGGATTTTGATGGTGCCCTATATAAAGTGAATGAAGCTGTCTCTAATGCACAACCCCAAAATGATACTGGTAAATCAGTAAGAGACATCATAGATCGCACGATATCCAATAAAGTGCGGTTATGACGTTCGGACACACCATTACGCTGTGGTGTTCCAGGTGGCGTGAGCTGTGAAACTATTCCACATTTTTTTAAATGAAGGCCAAACTCGTAACTCAAATATTATCCTCCACGATCAGATCATAGAAACTTTATTTTCTTGTTACGATGATTCTCCACTTCACTCTGAAATTCTTTGAACTTTTCAAATGTTTCAGACTTGTGTTTCATTAAGTAGATATACCCACATCTGCTCAAATCATCTGTGAAGGTTAGAAAATAACGATACTTGCCACAAGCATCAACACTCATTGGATTGCATACATCAGTATGTATTATTTCCAACAAATCAGTAGCTCGTTCCATTGTTCCGAAGAACAGAGTTTTAGTCATCTTGCCCAAAAGGTATGGTTTGCAAGCATCAAATGATTCACAACCAAGTGATTCCAAAAGTCCATCTTTATGGAGTTTCTTCATGCGCTTTACACCGATATGACCCAAATGGCAGTGCCACAAATAAGTTGCACTATCATTATCAACTTTGCATCTTTTGGCATCAATATTATGTATATGTGTATCACTACGATCGAGATCCAACAAACTATTTTCATTGGGTGTATGACCATTGAAGGTTTTATTCATGTAAACATAACAACAATTATTCTTTGACTTTAAATGAATAACCATATTGCAATAAACATGATCAAATCATATTCATGCTCAACACAAACGCCAAATAACATTTATTTAGGTTTAACACTAATCCTGAAATTATAGGGAGTGTGCGATGATGATCATATCAATCTTGGAACCACTTCCAACATACATCGTCACCTCACCCTCAACTAGTTTCTGTTTATTCTTTACCTCCTGTTTCGAGTTACTAATCTTAGCAACCGAACAAGTACCAAATACCCAAGGGTTACTATAAACACTAGTAAGATACACATCAATAACCTGTATATCAAATATACCCTTGTTCACTTTGCCATCCTTCATATCTACCAAATATTCAGGGTATTTCCGCTTCCAGTGACCATTTCCTTTGCAGTAGAAGCACTCCGTTTTAGGCATTGGTCCAACTTTGGGCTTCTTCACGGGAGTGACAACTTGCTTGCCATTCTACTTGAACTTCCCTTTCTTTCCCTTTGCCCTTTTCTTGAAACTAGTGGTCGTGTCAATCATCAACACTTGATGCTCTTTCTTGATTTCTACCTTCGTCGATTTCAGCATCACGAAGAGCTCGGGAATCATTTTCGTCATCCCTTGCATACTATAGTTCATCACGAAGTTCTACTAACTTGGTGATGGTGACTAGAGAACTCTGTCAATCACTATCTTATCTGGAAGATTAACTCCCACTTGATTCAAGCGATTGTAGTACCCAGACAATCTGAGCACATGCTCACTAGTTGAGAAATTCTCCTCCATCTTTTAGCTATAGAACTTGTTGGAGACTTCATATCTCTTAACTCGGGTATTTGCTTGAAATATTAACTTCAACTCCTGGAACATCTCATATGGCCCATGACTTTCAAAACATCTTTGAAGTCCCGATTCTAAGCTCTTAAGCATGGTAAAATAAACTATCAAGTAGTCATCACATTGAGCTAGCCAAACGTTCATAACGTCTGCATATGCTCCTGCAATAGGTTTGTCACCTAGCGGTGCATCAAGGACATAATTTTTCTGTGCAACAACGAGGATAATCCTCAGATCACGGATCCAATTCGCATCATTGCTACTAACATCTTTCAACATAGTTTTTCTCTAGGAACATATCAAAATAAACATATGAAAGCAACAACGCGAGCTATTGATCTACAACATAATTTGCAAAATACTACCAGGACTAAGTTCATGATAAATTAAAGTTCAATTAATCATATTACTATAGAACTCCCACTTAGACAAACATCTCTCTAGTCATCTAAGTGATCACGTGATCCAAATCAACTAAACCATGTCCGATCATCACGTGAGATGGGGTAGTGTTCAATGGTGAACATCACTATGTTGATCATATCTACTATATGATTCACGTTCGACCTTTCGGTCTCCGTGTTCCGAGGCCATATCTGTATATGCTAGGCTTGTCAAGTTTAACCTGAGTATTCCGCGTGTGCAACTGTTTTGCACCCGTTGTATTTAAACGTAGAGCCTATCACACCCGATCATCACGTGGTGTCTCAGCACGAAGAACTTTCGCAATGGTGCATACTCAGGGAGAACACTTCTTGATAATTAGTGAGAGATCATCTTAAATACTACCGTCAATCAAAGAAAGACAAGATGCATAAAGGATAAACATCACATGCAATCAATATAAGTGATATGATATGGCCATCATCATCTTGTGCTTGTGATCTCCATCTCCGAAGCAGCGTCGCGATCACCATCGTCACCAGCGCGACACCTTGATCTCCATCGTAGCGTCGTTGTCATTTTGCCATCTATTGCTTCTACGACTATCGCTACCGCTTAGTGATAAAGTAAAGCAATTACAGGGCGCTTGCATTTCATACAATAAAGCGACAACCATATGGCTCCTACCAGTTGTCGATAACTCGGTTACAAAACATGATCATCTCATACAATAAAATATAGCATCACGTCTTGACCATATCACATCACAACATGCCCTGCAAAAACAAGTTAGACGTCCTATACTTTGTTGTTGCAAATTTTATGTGGCTGCTATGGGCTGAGCAAGAACCGTTCTTACCTACGCATCAAAACCACAGCGATAGTTCGTCAAGTTAGTGTTGTTTTAACCTTCTCAAGGACCGGGCGTAGCCACACTCGGTTCAACTAAAGTTGAAGAAACTGACACCCGCCAGCCACCTGTGTGCAAAGCACGTTGGTAGAACCAGTCTCGTGTAAGCGTACGCGTAATGTCGGTCCGAGCCGCTTCATCCAACAATATCACCGAACCAAAGTATGACATGCTGGTAAGCAGTATGACTTGTATCGCCCACAACTCACTTGTGTTCTACTCGTGCATATAACATCTACGCATAAAACCTGGCTCGGATGCCACTGTTGGGGAACGAAGTAATTTCAAAAAAAATTCCTATGCACACGCAAGATCATGGTGATGCATAGCAACGAGAGGGAGAGTGTATCTTCATACCCTTGAAGATCGCTAAGCGGAAGCGTTCATAAATGCGGTTGATGTAGTCGTACGTCTTCATGATCCGACCGATCCAAGTCCCAAATGCACGGCACCTCCGAGTTTTCCACATGTTTAGCTCGATGACGTCCTCTCCTTCTCGATCCAGCAAGACGGGCGAAGTAGTAGATGAGTTCCGGCAGCACGACGGCGTGGTGACAGTGTTGGTGAAGAATAATCTCTGCAGGGCTTCGCCTAAGCACTACAGAAACTATGACGGAGGATAAACTAGAGGCGACGGGGTTACCGGCACACGGCTTGGAGTTTCTTAATGTGTTCTTGGTGCTAGCCATGCCCCTCTATTTATATGTTGAGCCTTGGGGTCGAAACTTGGAGTAAAAGCCTCCACAAAGTCGGTTTCACCCGAAAGGCAAGAGTCCTTCTTGGACTCCAGGGCCAGACGCCAGGGTTCTCGGCATCTGGACCCAGACGCCAGGGACCCTGGCGTCTGGCCCTTGGACTCCGCAAAACTTCCTTTCGCGCTTTCCAAAAACCTTGTGGGCTTTCCCCTTTGGCCCAAATATCATGTTCTCGTACCCAAACATTTCGGGAAACATCCGGAACCCCTTTCGGTGAATTCCGAAACCCTTCCAGAGACCGAACAACATCATCCCATATATTAAACTTCATCTCCGGACCATTCCGGAGTTCCTCATCATGTCCGTTATCTCATTCGGGACTCCGAACAACATTCGGTTACCAACATACATAACTCATATAATACTATCTTGGCAACGAACGTTAAGCATGCGGACCCTACGGGTTCGAGAACTATGTAGACATGACTAAGACATCTCTCTGGTCAATAACCAATAGCGGAACCTGGATGCCCATATTGGCTCCTACATATTCTACAAAGATCTTTATCGGTCAAACCGCATAACAACATAGGGTGTTCCTTTTGTCATCGGTATGTTACTTGCCCGAGATTCGATCGTCAGTATCCCAATACCTAGTTCAATCTCGTTACCGGCAAGTCTCTTTACTCGTTACGTAATGCATCATCCCGTAACTAACTCATTAGCTACATTGCTTGCAAGGCTTATAGTGATGTGCATTACCGAGAGGGCCCAGAGATACCTCTTCGACAATCGGAGTGACAAAACCTAATCTCGAAATACTCCAACTCAACAAGTACCTTTGGAGACACCTGTAGAGCTCCTTTATAATAACCCAGTTACATTGTGACGTTTGGTAGCACACAAAGTGTTCCTCCGGTAAACGGGAGTTGCATAATCTCATAGTCATAGGAACATGTATAAGTCATGAAGAAAGCAATAGCAACATACTAAACGATCAAGTGTTAAGCTAACGAAATGGGTCAAGTCAATCATATCATTCTCCTAATGATGCGATCCCGTTAATCAAATGACAACTCATGTCTATGGCTAGGAAACTTAACCATCTTTGATTCAACGAGCTGGTCAAGTAGAGGCATACTAGTGACATTATGTTTGTCTATGTATTCACACATGTACTAAGTTTCCCGTTAATACAATTCTAGCATGAATAATAAACATTTATCATGAAATAAGGAAATAAATAATAGCTTTATTATTGCCTCTAGGGCATATTTCCTTCACCTCCAAGGCCCTTCCCTTCCCACTACGGCCCATGAGGCCCTCCAAGAGAGGTGGCCCCTCCCGGTGGACCCCCGGAACCCCTCCGGTGGCCCCGATACAATACCGGTATGCCCCGAACTTTCCGGTGACCGTATGACAACTTCCCATATATAAATCTTCACCTCCGGACCATTCCAGAACTCCTCGTGACATCCGGGATCTCATCCGGGACTCTGAATAACATTCGGTAATCACTTACAAGTCTTCATAATAACCCTAGCGTCGCCGAACCTTAAGTGTGTAGACCCTACGGGTTCGGGAATCACGCAGACATGACCGAGACAGCTCTCCGGCCAATAACCAACAGCGGGATCTGGATACCCATGTTGGCTCCCACATGTTCCACGATGATCTCATCGGATGAACCACGATGTCAAGGATTCAAGCAATCCCGTATACAATTCCCTTTGTTAATCGGTACGTTACTTGCCTGAGATTCGATCGTCGGTATCCCAATACTTCATTCAATCCCGTTACTGGCAAGTCACTTTACTCGTTACATAATGCATGATCCCGTGACTAACCACTTAGTCACATTGAGCTCATTATGATGATGCATTACTGAGTGGGCCCAGAGATACCTCTCCGTCATACGGAGTGACAAATCCCAGTCTCGATTCGTGCCAACCCAACAGACACTTTCGAAGATACCCGTAGTGCACCTTTATAGTCACTCAGTTACGTTGTGACGTTTGGTACACCCAAAGCACTCCTACGGTATCCGGGAGTTACACAATCTCATGGTCTAAGGAATTGATACTTGACATTAGAAAAGCTTTAGCAAACGAACTACACGATCTTGATCTGTGCTTAGGATTGGGTCTTGTCCATCACATCATTCTCCTAATGATGTGATCCAGTTATCAATGACATGCAATGTCCATGGTCAGGAAACCATGACCATCTGTTGATCAACGAGCTAGTCAACTAGAGGCTCACTAGGGACATGTTATGGTCTATGTATTCACACATGTATTACTGTTTCCGATCAATACAATTATAGCATGAACAATAGAAAATTATCCTGAACAAGGAAATATAATAATAACCATTTTATTATTGCCTCTAGGGCATATTTCCAACAGTCTCCCACTTGCACTAGAGTCAATAATCTAGTTACATTGTGATGAATCGAACACCCATAGAGTTCTGGTGTTGATCATGTTTTGCTCGCGGAAGAGGTTTAGTCAACGGATCTGCGACATTCAGATCCATATGCACTTTACAAATATCTATGTCTCCATCTTGAACATTTTCACGAATGGAGTTGAAGCGACTATAAGTGCATCTAGTGCCCCTTAGTGATTTTGGTGTATTGAAGACTTATAGGTTAAGGGACCGATGCGTTTGTGAGTGTACATAGGTCTATAAGTCTATGAGGAATTTGATATTTACAAAGAAAGTCGACCCCTAAAAATGAAGTTCTTCAAGTGAAGACTTTGGATTTCTGAAGACTTTCTGAAGACTTTGAAAGTGAAGAAATTGGTGTGACCTTGAAGACTAGGCAATCATTCGAGGAACATGAAGCGTGAAGACTTTTGTTTTTGTATTTTCATTTTCTCTTTCTTGAGTCATAGGAAACACCGTACTGTTAAAGAGGGTCGAAGAAATACTAAGGAAAAATTTCCATGTGATGCTCAACTCAAAATCATACACCTACCAATCCCTTCGAGTGAAGCCATTGGAAATCTCATACAGTTCAGTCATATTCTTCAGTGACAGAGATGAAGTTCTCCTGGTCTCTGAGGAATTTGTTCTGACTGAGGAGTTAGCAATTCACCAGTGTGAATTGCCTAAACAGTGACGAACATGATAGCCCTGAGGATTTTGATAATCAAAATTCCGACTGTTGCTGTGCTATGCGTCAGCGGTTCCAAAATATCTACCCACCTAACGGTCATATCAGACAAGGGCATTTATATCTTATCATGTCGGGCTGCTCCCTAGGCTATAAATAGCCGCCCCCTTCAACCACTAGCTGGTTGGCTGCTCCGAGATAAACTGACCCTTGTCATTTGAGAGCACCCCATCCTCCGAGGACTTTGAGCGAAATCATCAAGTGAGGAAAAAAAACCAAACCCCAAACCTACAAACCCCAAAGTGATTGAGCATCACTGAAGAGATTGATCTTGCGTGGTACGACGCTTGTTTCCTTTGGAGACTATGCTTCTTCCAGACGGTTAGGTGTCAAGGTCTAGAGCATCCAAGAGGAATTGTGGATCGCCGAGTGACCGAGTTTGTCAAGGTTCAGAAGTCACCTGAAGACTTACCACGAGTGATTGGGTGAGGTCTGTGTGACCTTAGCTCAAGCAGAATACGGTGAGGACTGTGTGTCCGGGACTGGGTATCCTCGAGTTTGAATACTCAGCTGCTCCAACCAGATGTACAACTGAGATAGCAGTTGGAACTGGTCTACCAAATCATTGTCTTCACCGAGCTTCCTGGTTCTATTTCCTCAACTCTTTCATTTCCTCATGTATGTTGTTGTGTGCCTATTCATATCTGTCTGAAGACATTGACTGAAGACTTTCTCAATTTCCTCAGCTCTATTTCTTCAGTCTGTCCGTCTTCTTCCTTGTGTTATCCTGTGTTTATGCTTTCTGTACTTTGTGCTTGTCTTCATTTCATCATGATGACTATGCTTGTGTTCTGCTATGTTTACTTTTGAGTACTTATTCCGCTGCAAGTGGTTTTTCATTTAGGAATTTCCTCACCATCAAATTCCTCGGTGAAGAATTCATAAAAATTGCCTATTCAGCCCCCTCTAGTCGATATAACGCACTTTAAATTGGTATTAGATCAAGGTACTCCCTTGTTATGTGTGATTTTGGTTTAACCGCCTGGAGTTTTAGTTATGTCGACCGCAGGTTTGATCAAGGTCTCTGCTGGGTGTTCTTCCTTCGATGGAACAGACTACCCCTACTGGAAGAATAAGATGCGAATGCATCTTGAGGCAATTGACAATGATCTCTGGTATGTTGTGGAAAATGGTGTTCCCTCAGTCACACCTTCCCTGAATTCTACTGATGTGAAGAGATTCAAGCAACTCGATTCTCAAGCGAAGAATATCATATGTGGACATCTGAGCAAAGGGCAATATGGTAGAGTGAGTGCTTTGGAAACTGCTAAGCTTAGCTGGGATAGGCTCTCCAAAGTAAATGAAGGAGTCTCAACTCAACGTGACTCTCGTGTTGACGTCCTTCGCAATCTCTTCAACCGCTTCAAAAGACTCGACAATGAAAATGTTCAACAAACCTTCGATCGCCTCACTGATATCTCAAATGATCTTCAAGCGCTTGGCGCTACTGATATCACCGACCATGAGGTGGTGAAGAAATTGCTGAGATCGCTCGATTCTTCATTTGACACTCTAGCACTGATGATTCAACAGCGTGCTGATTACAAGTCACTTGATCCTGCTGATATCCTCGAGAGGCTAAACACTCATGAGTTCCAGCTTGCTGAGAAGAGAGATCTCTACGGTTCGAGCTATGGGAAACCACGTGCTTTGAAGGCCAAGGCAGTCTCTCAGTCTGAAGAAGAGGACTCCACTAGCAGCCTTGGTGATCCTGAAGAACTGAGCCAGGAACTAGCATTGCTCATGAAGAAATTTCAGAAGTTCTCAAGATGTGGTCGCTTTGGAAAATCCTCAAGGAGCAATGATTCCTCAACCAATGACTACAAGAAAAGGCTATGTCACAAGTGCAAGAAACCTGGTCATTACATTCAAGATTGTCCTCAATGGGATAAGGAATTGAATTATAAGAAATACAAGGATTACAGTTCTGATGATGCCAAGAAGAAGAAGAAATCTTCAAAGTCTTCATCATCAAAATCCTCAAAGTCTTCATCTCACAAGAAGAGCAGCTCCAAGAAGGCTCGGGCATTCATAGGCAAGGAAATGGATTCTGAGGCTGAATCTGAGGATCATGAGGAAGAGGAGGCATCCGAGGAGTCAGAGTCTGGTGTGGCAAGCCTGGCTCTTGCTACCGCGTTCGTCAGCAAGTCTATCTTCAACTCTGAAGAAAATGGCAACACCAACAATGCTGATGAAGGCAATGATGACTATGCTCCCACCTATTGCTTTCATGGCAAAGGGTGTCAAGGTAACTAAATACCCCTCCTCTGAATCAACTGAGGATGAATCTGATGAAAATCTTAAGCCTAGCTACTCTAAACTTGCTAAAATTGCTATGAAACAACAAAAGGCTATTGATAAGCTTCAAAACATGCTAGACAAAAGTGATGACATGTTGGGTGAAGAAATGGATCGCACTAAAAACTTAACTGAAAATCTTCAGAGACTTCAGTCTAAGTTTGACAATCTTCAAAGTCATCACAACACTCTTTTATCTGATCACTAGAAGCTTTCTTATGAATTTCTTCAAAGAAAGCAAGAACTTGAGAAGCTAAGAGTGAGTTATGAAAATCTTCAGAAGGAGCGTGATTCATTACTAGCTCAACAAATCAGCGCTACTCGGGAAGAATTTGATCCGCCATGTCTGAAGTGCATTGAACGTGAATCTGCTAATTCTTCACCTGAATGTTCAAATGCTTCTAATGTTACAAATTCTTCACCTGTCTCTGCTATCACTAATTCCTCATCTGAGGACAATGCAAGTATCACTGACGATGCAGGGCTGAAGGAATTGTACATGACAGGCATGTACAAAACCTTCAAAGGGCATCAGACTCTTTGTGATGTGCTCAAAAAGCAGATCCTCAACAGAAACCCTAGGAAAGAGGGTATTGCCTTTGAGAGGAAACTCAATGCTGATGGAACATATTGGAAGCATGAGCAGTACCCCAAAACCTCATGGGTTGCTGCAAAGGGACCTCTAGTTGATCCATCCAACTTATCTGGCTTTACATGTGAATCTCCTCATTCTTCTGATGAGTCATTTGACTCTAACTATAAACTGTTCAAAAATCAGAATAGTGAAGTATTTGCTAGATATGTTGGGACTAACTCCAGGAACGGTTCCCCTATGAAGAAAAATCTGGGTTCCCAAAAGCTGCCTTGAAAGTCTTCAGGTGAATGTCCTCGTGACACCACCTATGAAGAATAGGAACTCCAGATCAAATTCTTCATATGAACCAAATTCCTCACATGGATCAAATTCCTCAAAAGGATCAAAGTCCTCATATGACCATCATCGTGTTAACCCTTCTGTTTCGCAGGGTAGAGCTAAGGGCTATGAATATGTGCATTATTCTTCAAATCATTATGTTCATAAGTCCTCTAAGAATTTCTCTGCTTATTCATATGCTTATCCTAACCCCTCTCATGTGAAACGAAGTGGACTGGCGTCTATGCCACCTTTCTCATATGGTGCTCGCAGAGTGATGAATTCGTTGCCACCCCTCTAGATGTGGGTGGTGAAGAAAAAGAACTAATCTCTTTTGCAGGGTCAGGTCTCCAGTCGTGCTCAAAACGACTGAAGAATTTGCTGGAGACTTGAACAGTGCCTGATAGGACGCAGGCTAATCATGATGAAATGAACTTTCATTTCACATGTCCTCCTAACAGCTTATCTATTTTAATTGCTCGAAGAAATTGATCTGATGATATTGATGTCATATTCTTCACTGATGAAGTATATGAGTTTGTAAGATGCACTAATTCATCTGTAGGATGATCAACCCAAAGCCAATGAGTGGGTCCTCGATAGTGGATGTACAAATCACATGACTGGTGACAAGAATCTATTGATGGATGCTCCTTTATCACCATCACATCTGAAGCATATCATCTTTGCTGATAAAGGCAAAAGTCAAGTATTGGTTCTAGGCTTTAGGAGAGGAGACTTGTACATTGTTGATTTCTCTACAGGACCACAACCGGCCGTGTGCTTACTTGCAAAAGCTTCAGAAGGCTGGCTATGGCATCGACGACTTGGTCATGCTGGCATGAGGAATCTGCACACGCTCGCGAATAAGAAGCATGTCATTGGCATCGAGAATGTCAAATTCCTCAAGGATCACTTATGAGGAGCCTGTGAAGCTAGGAAGATGATAAAGTCCAAGCATCCAGCGAAGACTATCATGACTACCACTCGACCATTTGAATTGCTTCACATGGATCTCTTTGGTCCTAATCATTATTCTGCTGTTAAAAATGATGCATCTCTATATGGCTTTGTTATTGTTGATGATTATTCTCGTTACACATGGGTGCACATTGTCACTTACAAACATGAGGTGCAGGAAGTCTTCAAACGATTTTCCTTGAGGGCTTCAACCAACTTTGGTGTGAATATCAAACACATCAGAAGTGACAATGGGACTGAGTTCAAGAATTCCGGTCTTGATGGCTATCTTGATGAACTATTTATTACTCATGAGTTATCTGCTCCTTATACTCCTCGGTAGAATGGCGTCGTGGAGTGCAAGAACAGAACCCTCGCTGAAATGGCTCACACTATGCTTGATGAATACAAAACACCTCGTCGGTTCTGGATTGATGCAATTGATACCGCTTGCCACATCATCAATAGAGTATATCTTCACAAATTCTTCAAGAAGACTGCCTATGAAGTCCTCACTGACAAGAAACCCAATGTAAGTTACTTCAAAGTCTTTGATGCTAAATGTTGGATTAGAGATCCACATCACAATTCTAAATTTGCACCGAAAGCACATGAGGGTTTCATGCTTGGTTATGGAAAGGACTCGCACACCTACAGAGTCTTCAACAGTGTTCTTCACAAGGTTGTTGAAACTGTAGATGTGCGGTTTGATGAAACTAATGGCTCGCAAAGAGAGCACCTACCTTCTGTGATAGATGAACCACCACCTGAGGATTCTATCAAGTTCAAGGCTACTGAGGATGTAATTCCTACTGAAGAATTCATTCTAGAACATGATGAACATCAAGCTGGCGCACCTGAAGAAAATGGTGCTGAAGAAAATGCTCCTGAAGGAAATGTTGATCAAATTCCTCGAAGACAACCCACTCATCCTTGCATTGCAAATGAAGTGCAAGTCGAGAAGATCATCGATGACATTTGAGGACCAGGTCCTCTCACTCGCTCAAAGGCTTCACATTTATATAACTTTTGTGGGCACTTTGCTTTTGTCTCTATCACGGAGCCCACTAAGGTAGATGAAGCATTTCTGGAGCCTGAGTGGATTCAAGCTATGCAAGAAGAATTACATCAGTTCGAGCTTAACAATGTCTGGGAACTGGTCAAACGTCCAAATCCTTGCAAGCACAACATCATTGGCACAAAATGGATCTACCGCAACAAGCAAGGTGAAAATGGCCTTGTGGTGAGGAATAAGGCATGACTTGTAGCTCAAGGCTACACACAGGTTGAGGGTATTGATTTCGATGAAACTTTTGCACCTGTTGCTAGACTTGAGGCTATTCGCATATTACTTGCTTACGCTAACCATCATAATATCACTTTATATCAAATGGATGTGAAAAGTGCATTCCTCAATGGTAAGCTTGAGGAAGAAGTATATGTTGCTCAACCCCCAGGTTTTGAAGATCCAAAGAATCCCGACAAAGTCTTCAGACTCAACAAGGCCCTGTATGGCCTCAAGCAAGCCCCTCGGGCGTGGTATGATACTTTGAAGGAATTCTTCATGAAGAAAGGCTTCAAACCCGGTTCACTCGACCCAACTCTTTTCACTAAATCTTATGATGATGACTTGTTTGTGTGCCACATATATGTTGATGATATCATTTTTGGTTGTACTGACCAACGATATAGTGATGAATTTTCCTATATGATGGGTGAAGAATATCAAATGTTTATGATGGGAGAATTGAAATTCTTTTTAGGTCTTCAAACTCGTCAATAGCGCAATGGGATATTCATATCTCAGGAGAAATACCTCAAGGACGTATTGAGGAAATTTGGCATGCAAGATTGCAAAGGGGTCAAAATTCCAATGCCCACAAATGGCCATCTATGCACTAATGAAAATGGTAAAGACTTTGATCAAAAGGTATACCGCTCCATGATTGGCTCTTTATTGTACCTATGTGCATCTAGACCAGATATTATGCTTAGTGTTTGCATGTGTGCCCGATTTCAAGCTACACCGAAGGAATCACACCATAAGGTTGTGAAGCATATTCTTCGATATCTAGCTCACACACCAACACTTGGATTATGGTATCCCAAGGGCTCTTCATTTGATCTCATTGGATATTCAGACTCTGACTATGCTGGCGATCGCGTGGATCGCAAGTCAACATCAGGCACATGGCATTTCCTCGGACGATCTTTGGTCTGTTGGTCCTCGAAGAAACAGAACTGCGTATCACTCTCCATTGCAGAAGCTGAGTACATCGCTGCTGGATCGTGCTGTGCTCAACTACTATGGATGAAGCAAACACTCAAGGACTATGACATCACCATGAAGAATGTGCCTCTCTATTGCGACAATGAGAGTGCTATCAAGATTGCTCATAACCCAGTTCAGCACTCGAAGACCAAGCACATCCAGATTCTTCATCATTTTCTTCGTGGTCATGTGTTGAAGGGCGACATCTCCATCGATCATATCAGCACT
The DNA here is from genome assembly GCF_002162155.2 of Triticum dicoccoides. Classification (NCBI taxonomy): domain Eukaryota; kingdom Viridiplantae; phylum Streptophyta; class Magnoliopsida; order Poales; family Poaceae; genus Triticum; species Triticum dicoccoides. The sequence continues at coordinate 588,994,974 of NC_041385.1, read as the reverse complement.
GAAGATCAACTGGCCGATATCTTCACTAAGCCCTTGGATGAGAAGAGATTTAGCAAGTTGCGGTGTGAGCTAAATATCCTAGAATCTTCGAATGTTCTCTGAAATGGACACACATCCTAACACTTATGCTGACTTGATGACTTAGATGTGCAACACACGAAGTAATGTTTTTCTTCAATCAATGAATACTAACCCTCTAACTGTGAAGAAATTGATTCTCAAAGCCCTACGACAATTGTACGCGGTGTCTGAAATCAGCTTTCTTATACGGTGGGTTACGCCACCACCCAAAGTTGAAAATCTTCAATTTGAGTTTTTCTTTGTTTTTGAAATTCCTCTGTTTTTCAAATTATTCAACTTTGCATTGTCTTCGCTCTTTCCGGTGTTGTTCCTCATTTGAATTTATATATATATATATGAGTTTTATGTCCTCTACAGCATTCACTTATTGCTAATTCCTCAAGTTGATTTCTTTTGCTAAGTGAATGTGATCGGACCCTTCCCCCTCTATGCTAAATGCAACCCGGTCTATTCACAAATTCTTCATATGCGTTCTATTTGAAACTCATTCAAAATCTTCACTGTGTCCTTGACAGCTGAAGAAATTGCGAACGCAACTTTTAAAACTTATCTTATCTAAATTTTCGGCTTTGCCGCTCAAACTGTTTCGCTTATCACGACAAATACTTATCTATTCACCCACGATCCTACACGAACGCCACCTCTCAGTACATGGGTGACACATGTCAATCGAAGGAGAAGGGGCCAGGGGCATGTTCGTCCAATTTCCTCGGTTGAACAGTTTTTCACTCCCTCTATAAATACTCATGTCTCTTCCTCACTTCATTTTCACCTCGCTCGCGCTCTCTCTCGCTCGAGCTTCCCCAGAACCCTAGCACCGCCGCTACTTCATCATCACCGGTGAGGAAGAGCTTCACTGCCTCGACCTCGTCACCGTCGTACTCGCGCCGGTTGCGGATTTCTTCACTCCGCCGCCGCTGTAGCCGTCTTCCTCTGCCAAGTTAGGGCATGGAAGATCTGAACTGACGAACTTCACATCTACACTTCCCAGTTCGTCGTGTTCTTCACTTCGGGTAATTAAAAGTTACTTTTATTGCTTGCTTTGATTCTCAAGTCTTCTTAAAAATCTTCAAAGGTGTTCTTTTCTTCAAATCTTCACACACATGAACACCTCACATGTCATCTGCTCTTGATTCGTTTCTCTAAGCAATGTTTTTCTTCAAGATTCCTCAATTGTGTGGATTCTCAATCTATTCAACTCTGGAACCTAAGACAATGAACGCTTAGTGAAATTCCTCAAGACTCATCTGGTCAAATTCCTCAAAACCTATTCTTTTTGAAAAACCTTCTGAGAACGCATATGACCTCTCCAAATTCCTCGCAACTATACTCTGTTCATAGGTACAAATGTCCGCTGCTGAATCACTAGGATCTCATCAACTTAACTCATTTGCAGTGTTCCTCGAAGAAAAGTTGCACACCTCTTCAGAAACTTCAGTTGTTCATATTCCTCAGCTGAAGAAAATGGGTGACAAAAGGCCACAGAAGGGAGGAAAGAGGCCTGAGGTCAATACTGCGTTTTAAATCCCTGAGGACATCTATGTTGGGTACTGCACACCCCCTGAGGAAGATAGAAATCAGCGCAAGGTGTGCAGTCAAAAGATAGAAAGGAGATGGGCATGGGAATGGAGGGAGTACAAGTATGTAACTCCCGAGTATATGAAGAAATTCGCACTCAACCCTCCATGCCCAAGACCTACATTGGCACCAAGCCAGTTGGCAGATCCCACCAGCCTCAAGTGTAGTGAGGATTATCCTGATGAATGGGCAAAGCGCCAGGCTAAATTGGCTAAGCAAGCAAAGGAAGCAGTGAAGAAATTCAACGCAGATTCTGCTACTGCTGCTGCCTCTGCTGAGGCCTCTGCTAGTCAGCCAAAGAAGGCAATGCACAAGAAGCATGCGCACAAGTCCAATGCTTCACCTTCAATGCCCTCAGGGCCAAGCTCCTCTGCTATGCCATCAAGGCCAGATTCTTCAAAGCCCTCACGGCAAATTCCTCAGACTGCTCCTTCAAAGTCCTCAACTCCTCCGTCAAAGTCTTCAGCTGCTCTGATAAAATCCTCGACACCTGTGCATCTTGCCATGTGCCAAAGGACTCAAGGCTTCTCTATTGCCTCAGGAGCATCTGCAAGCTCCTCAGCTGCTCGAACTTCCTCAGCTGGTCCATCACTGCTGAAGAAAAAGGCCACTGCTGGACGAGGTCTTCGACTAAGTCCTCACAAGAAGCAAGTCACTTTCCAAGTGCCCTCTGATGATGATGAGGCAGATGATGAAGAACTTACCGAAATCATCAGAAACAGGCAAGCCAGGGCCACTAGAGCCAAAGGCAGCAATATGCCACTGTTGCTGGATCCAAAGTTGATCCTCGACTACATTGACTTGTGGCACAAAGATCCTAACACGCCTTTACCGGATATGAACCTCACTCCTGGTCAAAGTCATGTTCTTACTGCCTTCATTGAGGAAGAAAAATGGAAATTTGAACAAGGCAGAAGTTTGAAGAAAGCGCAGTACAAGAAACAGCGCTACCTCGAGGACAATGTCCTCACTCTCACTCCTGATCAGCTCCTTGCATTGCAAGAGGAAATCAAACAACTGAGCGATGAATTTGATCGCTACTATGCTGACTGGAAGGGCGCCAAGGTGCATTTCGTCAATCTGACAAAGAAATTCACTTCAAGTGCTGCTCCACCTGTGCACGTTGAAGTTACTCAGGCTGAAGCATCTGCTCAGCCTACTAAAGAAAATGCCAACACCACTGATGACAATCAGGCTGCTGAAGAAAATGAGAGTGCCAGGGCTGATGACTCTATTCTAGCCGCTGAAGATATTGCCAGGGCATCCACTAGTGGTGCGCCTGAAGAAAGTGAACAAATTAGGACAACTGCATCAGTTGTGTCTGAGGAAAATGAACCAAAGTCCTCTGCACCTCCTGCGCCTACACCAACTCCGATCCTTCCATTTGCATTAGATGCGAAGAAGACCAAGGCTGCAGAACGTGCAGCTGTGAAGAAAAGGAAGGCATCAACTTCTTCAAATTCTTCAGCTCCGAAGAAGATGAAGACTCTAATCAGTTCAATTGACAATACAATTGTTGTCGTTCCAGTCTCATCAATGCCATCAAAGGATCTTGTTCCATTTGGTGATGATTATGTGATTCCTGATGAATCTGATGAAGAAACTCCTTCTGCTGCTTCGTCAGAGCAGTTGGACGAAGAAATTGAAGTGGATAAGATCCCTTCAACCCCAGTCATTTCCTCACCTATGCCTCAGTTTACTGCTGAAGAGGCAGGTGTTAAAGAAATTGAAGATGAGGATGTGGACATTGGGTGTACCACTCCTGTGCTCAGTGATGAATTTTGGGACAGTCAACATCCAAACTCTCCAATGTTCACTCCACTCCAAGCTATTCCTCAGTCCCCTGCCGCCACTGAAGTGCAAATGGGATCTGAAGAACCTCATGCAACCCCAAGTGTTCATGAAGAAATTCTAGCCACTAGTGCTGAAGAAATTGTCAATGAAGAATTGACGACCCAGGCTGAAGCTGCTGGAGAGCCTGAAATTCCTCAGCCTGAGGAACCTGAGATTGCGATTCCTGAAGTGGTGTTGCAATTGACTGACACTCCTCAGCCCAAGCCAAAGGATCCCTTCTCTAAGAAGCAAAAATTCAAGGCCGATGATTTCTTCGGCGAGCACGTATTCTTCACTGAATTCAACCCATATGACAATGCTCGTCTCAGAAGGAAGCGTTTCTGGACTGCCAGCTAGGCCAACTTCTATTCCTCAGTGCTCCTCAACAAGGACAAAGTCTTCGATCATGAGCATATTCCTCATGTGGATATGGAATCCATGCCTTGCTTCTCTCAAGTCCACAGCATGATTCATGACGCTAGCTTTCTCAATTTCTGCTCTGACATAGTTGATTGGAATGAAGAGCTTATTCTTCAGTTCTACGCAACTTTGCATATCACAGGCGATGTTGTTGACGTCAACTCGTGGGTGTTGGACTGGATGACTGAAAACACTGATTACAAGGCAACAGCCTCTAAATTGCTTCGTGCCTTACCAATCAGTCCTCCACCTGACGGTGCTCGTTGTCTGTATGATGATCCTGAACTCACTGATCACTATATACAAGTGCTCATGAAGCCGCTGAAGCCAGGACAAGCTCCAAGGACCAAATTCCTCATGAAGGAATTGCTCTATGTGCCAAGAACAATCTACCGCATACTGACGAAGACCATGAGTCCCATCAAAGGCCATGACTCATCCGATGAAGAAATTATCGGAATGATGAAGAATATGCTTTTCAACATCATGCATGGCATCCCCATAAATTATCATGATTTCTTCATGAGGACTCTGGCGAATGTTGCACTTTCTCCATTTGAGCTGAAGCCTTACGTGCCGTGGATCATGGGATTCCTCGAAACAAGGTCTTCACTTAACTACAAGGCTGATTTTCAGAATCACCTCAGCTACTTGCCCCCTATTGAAGTCCTCAAGCGGACAATTTCCTCATCTGATGAGAAGGGCAAGTCACCATCTGTGATCGATGAAGGCATTCGTCCATTGGATGGTCAGTTCCGCAAAGCTGCATCTTACTCCACCAATGATGACTCTGCCACACATGATTCTGCCGCCAATGCTCCCAAGTCAAGTCCTCAAGCTACTACTCCTCGTGTGATGACTGACCGTGAACTGCTTATAAGTCTTCACCAGAAGGTGGATCGAAATCACAAGTGGGTTAAGCGTCAGTTTGGCTCTATTCTTCACAACATGACTTCTACACATAATGCAGTGAAGAAAAACCACTACTACCTCCATGAAGTGTTTGATCGCACCTGGGCTATTCTGTCACATTTGTATGGTGAAGAAGATCTGAAGCAAATGGGCTTCAAGGAAGACTTTGACTGGTCTGCTCCTCCTCCGAAGAGATACAAGAAGGTCAAGGTTCCTCCATTGGTTGACAGCTCATATTCTTCATCACGCGCCACGGACAAGCATGAAGACTTGGACGACACTGCAGAAGTCCCTACAACAACTCAAGACCCTGACAACGCTGGTGCTCCTCCATCAACATGATATTCTTCAGGGGCGTTAATCCTCAGTTTCAACCCTTTTGGTCATTCGATGACAAAGGGGGGATTTGAGTTAGTCTTCAAGTGGGTCTATCTTATATGGACGTTTTTTTGCTAAGTTACAACTCTCGTTCTTCTGATGACTTTGCTGGATCGAGTTGTAATCTTAAACTCTATGGTGACCTGATACTTCTGTTGTGTTCTTCTGCATGCTTACTCCTCATTAATGTAAATGCACACATGCTGAATTACATCAGTCACCATATTTCATCATGCATTTCAAATTCTTCATATTATATATCAAATGCGTGTATGAATTACAAGATATAGGGGGAGATCTCCATGATAATACTCTTCAAGTGTGCATTGCTTCAAAAGCAAAATTCCTCACTATGCACATCTTCAGGGGGAGTTCTTCTATATCTTGCAATCAAATTCCTCAACATCAGTATCTACACTTCATATATTTATCCCCGTTGAAAACTTAACATATATTGTCATCAATCACCAAAAAGGGGGAGATTGTAAGTGCATCTAGTACCCCTTAGTGATTTTGGTGTATTGAAGACTTATAGGTTAAGGGACTGATGCGTTTGTGAGTGTACACAGGTCTATAAGTCTATGAGGAGTTTGATATTTACAGAGAAAGTCAACCCCTCAAAATGAAGTTCTTCAACTGAAGACTTTCTGGAGACTTTGAAAGTGAAGAAATTGGTGTGACCTTGAAGACTAGGCAATCATTCGAGGAATATGAAGCGTGAAGACTTTTGTTTTCGTAGTTTCATTTTCTCTTTCTTGAGTCATAGGAAACACCGTACTGTTAAAGGGGGTCGAAGAAATACTAGGGAAAAATTTCCATGTGATGCTCAACTCAAAATCCTACACCTACCAATTCCTTCGAGTGAAGCCATTGGAAATCTCATACAGTTCAGTCATATTCTTCAGTGACAAAGACGAAGTTCTTCTGGTCTCTGAGGAATTTGTTCTGACTGAGGAGTTAGCAATTCACCAGTGTGAATTGCCTACACAGTGAGGAACATGATAGCCCTGAGGATTTTGATAATCAAAATTCTGGCCGTTGTTGTGTTATGCGCCAGCGGTTCCAAAATATCTACCCACCTAACGGTCATATCAGACAAGGGCACTTATGTCTTATCATGTCGGGCTGCTCCCTAGGCTATAAATAGCCGCCTCCTTCAACCACTAGCTGGTTGGCTGCTCCGAGAGAAACTGACACTTGTCATTTGAGAGAATCCCATCCTCCGAGGACTTTGAGCGAAATCATCAAGTGAGGAAAAAAACCCAAACCCCAAACCTACAAACCCCAAAGTGATTGAGCATCACTGAAGAGATTGGTCCTGCGTGGATCCGACGCTTGTTTCCTTTGAAGACTGTGCTTCTTCCAGACGGTTAGGCGTCAAGGTCTAGAGCATCCAAGAGGAATTGTGGATCGCCGAGTGACCGAGTTTGTGAAGGTTCGGAAGTCACCTGAAGACTTACCAGGAGTGATTGGGAGAGGTCTGTGTGACCTTAGCTCAAGGAGAATACGGTGAGGACTGTGTGTCCGGGACTGGGTGTCCTCGAGTTTAAATATTCAGCCGCTCCAACCAGATGTACAACTGAGACAGCAATTGGAACTGGTCTACTAAATCATTGTCTTCACCGAGCTTCCTGGTTCTATTTCCTCAACTCTTTCATTTCCTAATGTGGTTGTTGTGTGCCTGTTCATATCTGTCTGAAGACATTGACTGAAGACTTTCTCAATTTCCTCAGTTCTATTTCTTCAGTCTGTCCGTCTTCTTCCTTGTGTTATCCTGTGTTTACGCTTTCTGTACTCTGTTCTTGTCTTCATTTCATCATGATCACTATGTTTGTGTTCTGCTATGTTTACTTTTGAGTACTTATTCCGCTGCAAGTGGTTCTTCATTTAGGAATTTCCTCACCAGCAAATTCCTCAGTGAAGAATTCATAAAAATCGCCTATTCACCCCCCCTCTAGTCGATATAACGCACTTTCAGCGACGCTTGATGTGTCTGGTCTTCTTGTGAAACCTGGGCTCCTTGGCAAGGGCAATAGCTCCAGTGTGGTCACAGAAGAGAGTCATCGGGCCCGACACATTGGGAATAACTCCTAGGTCGGTAATGAACTCCTTCATCCAGATTGCTTCATGTGCTGCCTCTGAGGCTGCCATGTACTCTGCTTCACATGTAGATCCCGCCACGACGTTTTGCTTGCAACTGCACCAGCTTACTGCCCCTTCATTCAAAATACACACATATCCGGTTTGTGACTTGGAGTCATCCAGATCTGTGTCGAAGCTAGCATCGACATAACCCTTTACGACAAGCTCTTCGTCACCTCCATAAACGAGAAACATATCCTTAGTCCTCTTCAGGTACGTCAGGATATTCTTAACCAATGTCCAGTGTTCCATGCTGGGATTACTTTGGTACCTTCCTACCAAACTTACGGCAAGGTTTACATCAGGTCTGGTACACAGCATGGCATACATAATAGACCCTATGGATGAGGCATAGGGGATGACACTCATCTTTTCTCTATCTTCTGCCGTGGTCGGGCTTTGATCTGAGCTCAATTTCACACCTTGCAACACAGGCAAGAACCCCTTCTTAGACTGATCCATATTGAACTTCTTCAATATCTTGTCAAGGTATGTGCTTTGTGAAAGACCTATGAGGCGTCTCGATCTATCTCTATAGATCTTGATGCCTAATATATAAGCAGCTTCCCCAAGGTCCTTCATTGAAAAACACTTGTTCAAGTAGGCCTTTATGCTGTCCAAAAGTTCTATATCATTTCCCATCAAAAGTATGTCATCCACATATAATATGAGAAATGCTACGGAGCTCCCACTCACTTTCTTGTAAATGCAGGCTTCTCCATAAGTCTGCATAAACCCAAACGCTTTGATCATTTCATCAAAGCGAATGTTCCAACTCCGAGATGCTTGCACCAGCCTATAAATGGATCGCTGGAGCTTGCATACCTTGTTAGCATTCTTAGGATCGACAAAACCTTCCGGCTACATCATATACAATTCTTCCTTAAGATAGCCGTTAAGGAATGCCATTTTGACGTCCATTTGCCATATCTCATAATCATAGTATGCGGCAATTGCTAACATGATTCAGACGGACTTCAGCTTCGCTACGGGAGAGAAAGTCTCATCGTAGTCAACCCCTTGAACTTGTCGATAACCCTTAGCGACAAGTCGAGCCATATAGATGGTAACATTACCATCCGCGTCCGTCTTCTTCTTAAAGATCCATTTGTTTTCTATCGCTCGCCGATCATCGGGTAAGTCTGTCAAAGTCCATACTTTGTTCTCATACATGGATCCTATCTCGGATTGCATGGCTTCTAGCCATTTGTTGGAATCTGGGCCCGCCATTGCTTCTTCATAGTTTGAAGGTTCACCGTTGTCTAACAACATGATTTCCAAGATAGGGTTGCCATACCATTCTGGTGTGGAACGTGTCCTTGTGGACCTACAAGTTCAATAGTAACTTGATCCGAAGTACCTTGATCATCATCATTAACTTCCTCTCCAGTCGGTGTAGGCACCACGGGAACATCTTCCTGAGCTGCGCTACTTACCGGTTCAAGAGGTAGTACTTCATCAAGTTCCACCTTCCTCCCACTTACTTCTTTCGAGAGAAACTCTTTCTCCAGAAAGGACCCAATCTTGGCAACAAAGATCTTGCCTCCGGATCTGAGGTAGAAGGTAAACCCAATTGTTTCCTTAGGGTATCCTATGAAGACGCATTTTTCCGACTTGGGTTCGAGCTTTTCAGGTTGAAGTTTCTTGACATAAGCATCGCATCCCCAAACTCTTAGAAACGACAACTTAGGTTTCTTTCCACACCATAATTCATACGATGTTGTCTCAACGGATTTAGACAGTGCCCTATTTAAAGTGAATGTAGTTGTCTCTAAAGCGTATCCCAAAAATGATAGCAGTAAATCGGTAAGAGACATCATAGACCACACCATATCCAATAGAGTGCGATTACGACGTTCGGACACACCGTTACGCTGATGTGTTCCAGGCGGCGTGAGTTGTGAAACGATTCCACATTTCCTTAAGTGTGAACCAAACTCGTGACATAAATATTCTCCCCCACGATCTGATCGTAAGAACTTTATTTTTCTGTCACGTTGTTTTTCTACCTCATTCTGAAATTCCTTGAACTTTTCAAAGGTCTCAGACTTGTGTTTCATTAAGTAGACATACCCATATCTACTTAAGTCATCAGTGAGGGTGAGAACGTAACGATAGCCACCGCGAGCCTCAACACTCATTGGACCGCACACATCAGTATGTATAATTTCCAATAAGTTGGTTGCTCGCTCCATTGTTCCGGAGAACGGAGTCTTGGTCATTTTGCCCATGAGGCATGGTTCGCACGTGTCAAATGATTCGAAATCAAGAGACTCTAAAAGTCCATCCGCATGGAGCTTCTTCATGCGTTTAACACCAATGTGACCAAGATGGCAGTGCCACAGATATGTGGGACTATCACTATCAATCTTACATCTTTTGGTATTCGCACTATGAATATGTGTAACATCATGTTCGAGATTCATTAAGAATAAACCATTGACCAGTGGGGCATGACCATAAAACATATCTCTCATATAAATAGAACAACCATTATTCTCGGATTTAAATGAGTAGCCATCTCGTATTAAACGAGATCCAGATACAATGTTCATGCCCAAAGCTGGCACTAAATAACAATTTTGAGGTTTAAAACTAATCCCGTAGGTAAATGTAGAGGTAGCGTGCCGACGGCGATCACATCGACCTTGGAACCATTCCCGACGCGCATCGTCACCTCATCCTTCGCCAGTCTCCGCTTATTCTGCAACTCCTATTTTGAGTTACAAATATGAGCAACCGCACCGGTATCAAATACCCAGGAGCTACTACGAGTACTGGTAAGGTACACATCAATTACATGTATATCACATATACCTTTAGTGTTGCCGGCCTTCTTGTCCCCTAAGTACTTGGGGCAGTTCCGCTTCCAGTGTTCGCTTCCCTTGCAATAAAAGCACTCAGTCTCAGGTTTGGGTCCATGCTTTGGCTTATTCCCGGCAACTAGCTTACAGGGCGCGGCAACTCCCTTGCCGTCCTTCTTGAAGTTCTTCTTACCCTTGCCTTTCTTGAAACTAATGGTTTTATTGACCATCAACACTTGATGTTCCTTTTTGATTTCTACCTCCGCTGATTTCAGCATTGAAAATACCTCAGGAATAGTTTTCACCATCCCTTGCATATTGTAGTTCAGTACAAAGCTCTTGTTGCTAGGTGGGAGCGACTGAAGGATTCTGTCAATGACCGCGTCATCCGGGAGGTTAACTCCCAGTTGAGACAAGCGATTGTGCAACCCAGACATTTTGAGTATGTGCTCGCTGACAGAAGCATTCTCCTCCATCTTACAATTGTAGAACTTGTCGGAGACTTCATATCTCTCGACCCGGGCATGAGCTTGGAAAACCATTTTCAGCTCTTGGAACATCGCATATGCTCTGTGCTGCTCAAAACGCTTTTGGAGCCCCGGTTCTAAGCCGTAAAGCATGCCGCACTGAACCAGGGAGTAATCATCACTACGCGATTGCCAGGCGTTCATAACGTCTTGAGTTGCTGGGAAAACGGGTGCTTCACCTAGCGGTGCATCTAGGACATATGCTCTTTTGCCATCTATGAGGATGATCCTCAAGTTCCGAACCCAGTCCGTATAGTTGCTGCCATGGTCTTTCAGCTTGCTTTTCTCTAGGAACGCGTTGAAGTTGAGGGCAACATTAGCATGGGACATTTGATCTACAAGACATATTACAAAAGTTTTAGACTAAGTTCATGATAATTAAGTTCATCTAATCAAACTATTTAATGAACTCCCACTCAGATAGATATCCCTCTGGTCATCTAAGTGATCCATGATCCGAGTCAACTAGGCCGTGTCCGATCATCACGTGAGATGGGCTAGTCATCATCGATGAACATCTTCATGTTGATCGTATCTTCTATACGACTCATGTTCGACCTTTCGGTCTCTTGTGTTCCGAGGCCATGTCTGTACATGCTAGGCTCATAAAGTCAACCTAAGTGTTTTTGCATGTGTAAATCTGTCTTACACCCGTTGTATGTGAATGTTAGAATCTATCACACCCGATCATCACGTGGTGCTTCGAAACAACGAACTTTTGCAACGGCGCACAGTTAGGGGAACACTTCCTTGAAACTATTATGAGGGATCATCTTATTTACTACCGTCGTTCTAAGCAAATAAGATGCAAAAACATGATAAACATCACATGCAATCAAATAGTGACATGATATGGCCAATATCATTTTGCTCCTTTTGATCTCCATCTTCGGGGCGCCATGATCATCATCGTCACCTGCATGACACCATGATCTCCATCATTATGTCTTCATGAAGTTGTCACGCCAATGATTACTTCTACTACTATGGCTAACAGTTTAGCAATAAAGTAAAGTAATTACATGGCGTTATTCAATGACACGCATGTCATACAATAATTAAGACAACTCCTATGGCTCCTGCCCGTTGTCATACTCATCGACATGCAAGTCGTGATTCCTCTTACAAGAACATGATCAATTTCATACATCACATATGTATCATTCATCACATCCTTTTGGCCATATCACATCACAAGGCATATGCTGCAAAACCAAGTTAGACGCCCTCTAATTGTTGTTGCATGTTTTTACGTGGCTGCAATAGGGTTCTAACAATAACGTTTCGTACCTGCATCAAAACCACAACGTGATATGCCAATTTCTATTTACCCTTCATAAGGACCCTTTTCATTGAATCCGATCCGACTAAGGTGGGAGAGACAGACACCCGCTAGCCACCTTATGCAACTAGTGCATGTCAGTCGGTGGAACCTGTCTCATGTAAGCGTACGTGTAAGGTCGGTCCGGGCCGCTTCATCCCACGATGCCGCCAAAACAAGATAAGACTAGTAGTGGCAAGTAAATTGACAAAATCTACGCCCACAACAAAATTGTGTTCTACTCGTGCATAGAAACTACGCATAGACCTAGCTCATGATGCCACTATTGGGGATCGTAGCAGAAATTTAAAATTTCCTATGCATCACCAAGATCAATCTATGGAGTCATATAGCAATGAGAGAGAGAGAGAGAGGAGGGCATCTACATACCCTTGTAGATCGTGAGCGGAAGCGTTCAAGACAACAGGGTTGATGGAGTCGTACTCGTCATGATCCAAATCACCGATGATCCTAGCGCCGAACGGACAGCACCTCTGCGTTCAACACATGTACGGAGCGGAGACGTCTCCCGCGCCTTGATCCAGCAAGGAGGAGGGAGAGGTTGAGGAAGAGAGCTCCAACAACAGCACGACGGCGTGGTGGTGATGGAGAGGCAGTACTCCGGCAGGGCTTCGCCAAGCTCTTACGGAGGAGGAGAGGTGTTGGGGAGGGGAGGGGCTGCGCCTTGGATGTGGTGCTGCAGCCCTCCCCTCGCCCCTCTATTTATAGGAGGAGGGGAAAGGGGGCCGGCCCCCTCTATATGAGATCTAGAGGGGGGGCGGCGGCCAAGGGGAGGGGGCTTGCCCCCCAAGCAAGGGGGCGCCCCCTTTAGGGTTCCCCCCCCAAACCCTAGGCGCATGGGCCCAAGGGGGGAATGCGCCCGGCCCTCCAAGGGCTGGTTCCCATCCCACTATGGCCCATGAGGCCCTCCGAGAGAGGTGGCCCCTCCCGGTGGACCTCCGGAACCCCTCCGGTGGCCCCGATACAATACCGGTATGCCCCCAAACTTTTCCGGTGACCGTATGACAACTTCCCATATATAAATCTTCACCTCCAAACCATTACGGAACTCCTCGTGACGTCCGGGATCTCATCCGAGACTCCAAACAACATTCGGTAATCACTTACAAGCCTTCCTAATAACCCTAGCGTCACCGAACCTTAAGTGTGTAGACCCTACGGGTTCGGGAATCACGCAGACATGACCGAGACAGCTCTCCGGCCAATAACCAATAGCGGGATCTGGATACCCATATTAGCTCCCACATGTTCCACGATGATCTCATCGGATGAACCATGATGTCAAGGATTCAAGCAATCCCGTATACAATTCCCTTTGTCAATCGGTACGTTACTTGCCCAAGATTCGATCGTCGGTATCCCAATACCTCGTTCAATCCCATTACCGGCAAGTCAATTTACTTGTTACATAATCCATGATCCCGTGACTAACCACTTAGTCACATTGAGCTCATTATGGTGATGCATTACCGAGTGGGCCCAGAGATACCTCTCCGTCATACGGAGTGACAAATCCCAGTCTCGATTCGTGCCAACCCAACAGACACTTTTGGAGATACTTGTAGTGCACCTTTATAGTCACCCAGTTACGTTGTGACATTTGGTACACCCAAAGCACTCCTACGGTATCAGGGAGTTACACAATCTCATGGTCTAAGGAACTGATACTTGACATTAGAAAAGCTTTAGCAAACGAACTACATGATCTTGTGTTGTGCTTAGGATTGGGTCTTGTCCATCACATCATTCTCCTAATGATGTGATCCAGTTATCAATGACATCCAATGTCCATGGTCAGGAAACCATGACCATATGTTGATCAATGAGCTAGTCAACTAGAGGCTCACTAGGGACATGTTATGGTCTATGTATTCACACATGTATTACGGTTTCCGATCAATACAATTATAGCATGAACAATAGACAACTATCATGAACAAGGAAATATAATAATAACCATTTTATTATTGCCTCTAGGGCATATTTCCAACACTCCATCCACTTGGTGGGGGACAACGCCCCGGATATGGCCGCAGGCTTTGGCCTTATCAAGGATGACCGCAAGGGCATCGACAACCATGTTAAAAAGGAATGGGGAGAACGGGTCACCCTAGCGCACCCCACATAAGGTAGGGAAGTAGGAACTAATCTCGCCGTTAATGTTGACCGCCGTACGACCACAGGTGACGAGTTGCATAACGCGGGTGATAACCCACAAGTGTAGGGGATGGCAACAACTTTCGAGGGTAAAGTATTCAACCCAAATTTATTGATTCGACACAAGGGGAGCCAAAGAATATTCTTGAGTATTAGCAGTTGAGTTGTCAATTCAACAACACCTGGATAACTTAGTATCTGCAACAAAGTATTTAGTAGCAAAGTAGTATGATAATAAATGTAACGGTAGCAAAAGTAAAGATAATTGTTTTTGGGCTTTTTGTAGTAGTTGTAACAGTAGCAACGGAAGAGTAAATAAGCGAAGAACAATATATGAAAAGCTCGTAGGCAATGGATCAGTGATGGATAATTATGTCGGATGTGATTCCTCATGTAATAGCTATAACATAGGGTGACACAGAACTAGCTCCAGTTCATCAATGTAATGTAGGCATGTATTCCGTAAATAGTCATACGTGCTTATGGAAAAGAACTTGCATGACATCTTTTGTCCTACCCTCCTGTGGCAGCGGGGTCCTAGTGGAAACTAAGGGATATTAAGGCCTCCATTTAATAGAGAACCGGAACAAAGCATTAGCACATGGTGAATACATGAACTCCTCAAACTACGGTCATCACCGAGAAGTATCCCGATTATTGTCACTTTGGGGTTGTCGGATCATAACACATAATAGGTGACTATAGACTTGCAAGATAGGATCAAGAACACACATATATTCATGAAAACATAATAGGTTCAGATCTAAAATCATGGCACTCGGGCCCTAGTGACAAGCATTAAGCATAGCAAAGTCATAGCAACATCAATCTCAGAACATAGTGGATACCAGGGATCAAACCCTAACAAAACTAACTTGATTACATGGTAAATCTCATCCAACCCATCACTGTCCGGCAAGCCTACGATGGAATTACTCACGCACGGCGGTGAGCATCATGAAATTGGTGATGGAGGATGGTTGATGATGACGACGGCGATGAATCCCCCTCTCCGGAGCCCCGAACGGAGTCCAGATCAGCCCTCCCGAGAGAGATTAGGGCTTGGCGGCGGCTCCATGTCGTAAAACGGGATGAAACTTTCTCTCTGATTTTTTCTCCCTGAACATGAATATATGGAGTTGGAGTTGAGGTCAGTGGAGGTCCAGGGGGCCCAGGAGATAGGAGGGCGCGCCCTAGGGGGGCGCCCCCTGTCTCGTGGACAGCCTGTGGGCCCCCTGGTGTATATCTTTCGCCCAGAAATTCTTATTAATTCCAAAAAGTGCTTCCGTGGATTTTCAGGACATTCCGAGAACTTTTCTTTTCTACACATAAAACAACATCATGGCAGTTCTGCTGAAAACAGCGTCAGTCTGGGTTAGTTTCATTCAAATCATGCAAGTTAGAGTCCAAAACAAGGGCAAAAGTGTTTGGAAAAGTAGATACGTTGGAAACGTATCAACTCCCCCAAGCTTAAACCTTTGCTTGTCCTCAAGTAATTCAGTTGATAAACTGAAAGTGATAAAGAAAAACTTTTACAAACTCTGTTTGCTCTTGTTGTTGTAAACATGAAAAGCCAGCATTCAAGTTTCAGCAAATATTATGAACTAACCATACTCATAATAACACTTAGCTCTCACAATTACTCGTATCAATAACATAATCAGCTAGCGAGACATAATAATAAAACTCGGATGACAACACTTTCTCAAAATAATCATAACATGATCAAGGACTGACTAAATGTAGAGCACCTTTAAAGATCAAGGACTGACTAAACATTGTAATTCATGGTAAAAGAGATCCAGTCAAGTCATACCCAATATAAACCAATAGTAATGAATGCAAATGACAGTGTGCTCTCCAGCGGGTGCTTTTTATAAGAAGGGTGATGACTCAACATAAAAGTAAATAGATGGGCCCTTCGCAGAGGGAAGCAAGGATTTCTAGAGGTCCCAGAGCTCGATTTTAAAATAGAGATTGAATCACATTTTGAGCAGCATACTTCCAATGTCAACGCAACAACTATGAGATGGTAGTATCTTCCATACTACATGCATTATAGGCAGTTCCCAAACAGAATGGTAAAGGTTTATACTCCCCCAACCACCAACAAGCATCAATCCATGGCTTTCTCGAAACAGTGAGTGCCTCCAACTAACAACATCCCTAGGGGAGTTTTGTTTAATTAATTTGATTTGCTTTGATATTTTTGGATCATGGGACTGGGCATCCCGGTTACCGGCCCTTTCTCATGAATGAGGAGCGGAGTCCACTCCTCTTGAGAATAACCCACCTAGCATGGAAGATA
This sequence comes from Triticum dicoccoides, assembly GCF_002162155.2. Lineage (NCBI taxonomy): Eukaryota > Viridiplantae > Streptophyta > Magnoliopsida > Poales > Poaceae > Triticum > Triticum dicoccoides. Next base: position 588,978,492 of record NC_041385.1, on the reverse strand, counting down.
TAGGCAGCCCTAGTTGAAACATGAGCTGCTCGAGCATACAAAACAGAATTTCATTTAAAGGTTTAGAGTTTGGCATATACATATTTACTTGGAACGGCAGGTAGATACTGCATATAGGTAGGTATAGTGGACTCATACGGAACAACTTTGGGGTTTAAGGAGTTTGGATGCACAAGCAGTATTCCCGCTTAGTACAGGTGAAGGGTAGCAAAAGACTGGGAAGCGACCAACTGAGAGAGCGACAACAGTCATAAACATGCATTAAAATTAATTTACACCGAATACAAGCATGAGTAGGATATAATCTACCATGAACATAAATATCGTGAAGGCTATGTTGATTTGATTCAACTACATGCGTGAACATGTGCCAAGTCGAGTCACTCAATTCATTCAAAGGAGGATACCGTCCCATCATATCACATCATAATCATTCTAATAGCATGTTGGCATGCAAGCTAAACCATTATAACTCATACCTAATCAAGCATGGCACAAGCAACTATAATCTCTAAATGTCATTGCAAATATGTTTACTTCATAATAACTGACTCATAAACAATGAACTCATCATATTTACAAAAACAAGAGAGGTCGAGTTCATACCAGCTTTTCTCATCCCAATAAGTCCATCATATATCATCATTATTGCCTTTCACTTGCACGACCGAACGATGTTTATAATAATAAGAGTGCACGTGCATTGGACTAAGTTGGAATCTGCAAGCATTCAACTTAAGAGAGAAGACAAGGTAATATGGGCTCTAAGGTAAATAAACAATCATGCATAAGAGAGCCACTAAACATTTTCAATATGGTCTTCTCGACCCCCAAAGGAAAGAAAAGAAAATAAAACCATTTACGCGGGAAAGCTCACAACAAGTAAGAAGAAGAACTAGACATCTTTTTGGGTTTTCATTTTAATTTCTACTACAAGCAAGGAAATTAAACTGACTAATTTTTTTGATTTTCCTTAAGGTTTATCAAACACACAAAAAGAAAACTAGAAAAAGAAATTTAAACTAGCATGGATAATACAATGAAAGGGTATGAGCACCGACGACTAGTGTGTGAACATGAATGTAAAGTCGGTGAGAAATATGTACTCCCCCAAGCTTAGGCTTTTGGCCTAAGTTGGTCTAGTACCAAGGATCGCCGCTACTCTCCCCGGTGTAATGGGAGGTGTAATCAGGATACCACTGGCTGGTCATCTCCGGATCCCACTGGACAGATGATGCACGATAAGGGTACAGTTCAGGTTCCGGCTCAGGTTCAGGCTCTGGAGTGAAAGCTTGGGCTCGATGATTGTTCACGCTTCCGATGTGACAAGAAAATTTTTTGCAAGAAAATCAAACAACAAAGGCGCATGAAAAATAATAATCTCAATGTGTTTCTTATTGAATCTAAGTTTATACAAGAGCATCCTATCTTCGTTGTCAACAATAAACTTGTGTGCTACCATGCTTTTGTAATCTAAAATGTGCGGAGGCAATATTGTCTCCTCTCTCTCAAGATGCCTAATGGGTATCTGAAAATATCTAGCAAGACGTGTTGCATAGATACCTCCAAATATGGGGCCTTTTGTATGATTCAGGGCTAGCCGTTTAGCAACGGTGGCACCCATACTAAAAGTATTGTCTCCAAGCAAGGCATGTTGAAGAATGATAATATTAGGAACACTCAAGTTTCCACTATTTCCACGACCAATCAAGCATCTACTAGCAAATATGGCAAAGTAGCGTAAAACGGGAAAGTGTATACTACAGACTTTTGCCTCAGAGCCCTTCTTTGGCTCCTCTACAGCGATAGTATTAACTAAGCATCCACATCCTTACGATGGGGTTCCTCTAATTCTCCCTCATAAGGTATCCTACACACCACGCAAAAATTATGTAAAGACATTTCTCTGAATTCATCATATAAATGAAATGATACTTTAGGCGGTGACTTCTTAGGATAATAATAAAAGTTTTGCACGAAAGTATTGGTGAGTAAGAGATACTGATTGTTCTGGTCGTTGATGAAACCGGTGAGGCCTGCAGTCTCGATCAAAGAACAAAAATCTTCATGAATTCCAGCTTCTTTCAAGAAATCATCACATGGCCATTCACACGACCGTACTTCCGCTAAGCGAGGAAGATTATACTTGGCTTTTTCCTTCTCTTTGGCTTGTTTTTCCTGAGAGCTTTGGCTAGAAGAGCCTCTCAAAAGTTTCCTTAACATTTTCTAAAAAATTCTTAAATTTTAGTAACTTCAAAATAAAAGTGAATAAACTAAACAAGATTGGTAGCAACTACTCCTACAAGTGCCAAGAGCCTATATCATGCATTGGAATTGCTTGGGACCTCATATATTTAACATGCAAGCTCAAGAACATGGTCACCTAAGCAGCAAAAGTTTGCAATGAATAAAGCACTAGAACAAAAACTAATTGGACCAATGGAGGAGTCACATACCAAGCAACAATCTCCCAAAGCAGTTTTGTGAATGGAGCTTTGAGCTAAGAGGTCGAAAATCGTAGCAAAATGAGCTAGAACTCATGCTTGAGCTGGATGGGGGTTTTTTTGGGTAGAAGATGAAGTGTGTGGGTGCTGGCATAAGTGGAGGGGGGCCACCAGGGGGCCACGAGATAGGGGGCGCGCCCTATGGGGGGGCGCCCTCCACTCTCGTGGCCTGGTGCTTGCCCCTCCTGCATGTTTTCAGTGCCTAAAGTCCTCAAATATTCCATAAAAAATCATACTAAATTTGCAGGGCATTTGGAGCACTTTTATTGTCGGACTATTTTTTAATGCACGGAAAATTCAGAAAACAGACAGATAATACTATTTTTGCTTTATTTATTCTAAATAACAGAAAGTAAAAAGAGGGTATAGAAGGCTGTGCCTTCTAGTTTCATCCATCTCGTGATCATCAAAATGAATCCACTAACAAGGTTGATCAAGTCTTGTTAACAACCTCATTCCGAATAACACGGAACCGGAGAAATTTCGAATAACACTAAGTTACCTCAACGGAGATATGAAAATCCACAACAATAAGAATATCATACTTTTTCTTGACAATGGGGTGAGGAAATTCAAAACCTCCAATAATAATAGTTGGAACTTTTCCAATAGAATTGATGCTATGAACTTGAGATTGTTTCCTTGGAAAGTGTACCGTGTGCTCATTACCATTAACATGAAAAGTGACATTGCCTTTGTTGCAGTCAATACAACCCCTGCAGTATTAAGAAAAGGTCTACCAAGGATAATACACATACTATCGTCCTCGGGAATATCAAGAATAAAAAAGTCCGTTAAGATAGTGACATTTGCAACCACAACAGGCACATCCTCACAAATACCGACAGGTATAGCAGTTGATTTATCAGCCATTTGCAAAGATATTTCAGTAGGTGTCAACTTATTCAATTCAAGTCTATGATATAAAGAGACAGGCATAACACTAACACCGACTCCAAGATCACATAAAGCAGTTCTAATATAATTTCTTTTAATGGAGCATGGTATAGTTGGCACACCCGGATCTCCAAGTTTCTTTGGTATTCCACCCTTAAAAGTGTAATTAGCAAGCATAGTGGAAATTTCAGCTTCCGGTATCTTTCTTTTATTTGTAATGATATCCTTCATATACTTAGCATAAGGATTTACTTTGAGCATATCAGTTAAGCGCTCAAAATCCTTATCATCCTTTGACATGGATGGTTTAGGAGGAAAGGGCATGGGTTTCTGAACCCATGGTTCTCTTTCTCTACCGTGCTTCCTAGCAACAAAGTCTCTCTTATCATAACATTGATTCTTTGATTGTGGGTTATCAAGATCAATAGCAGGTTCAATCTCTACATCATTGTTTTTTTTAGGTTGAGCATCAACATGAACATTATCATTAACATTATCACTAGGTTCATGTTCATCACTTGATTGAGTTTCAGCATCAGAAATAGAAATATTATTGGGATTCTCAGGTGTGTCTACAGTAAGTTCACTAGAAGCATGCAAAGTCCTATTGTCTTTCTTGTTCTTCTTTTTAGAAGAACTAGGTACCTCTAAATTATTTCTCTGAGAATCTTGCTCGATTCTCTTAGGGTGGCCTTCAGGATACAAAGGTTCCTGAGTCATTCTACCAGTTCTAGTAGCCACTGTCGGTGTCAAAACCGGTGGATCTCCGGTAGGGGGTCCCGAACTGTGCGTCTAGGCGGATGGTAACGGGAGACAAGGGACACGATGTTTTACCCAGGTTCGGGCCCTCTTGATGGAGGTAAAACCCTACGTCTTGCTTGATTAATATTGATGATGTGTGTTACAAGAGTAGATCTACCACGAGATCAAGGAGGCTAAACCCTAGAAGCTAGCCTATGGTATGATTGTTGTTCATCCTACGGACTAAAGCCATCCGGTATATATAGACACCAGAGAGGGCTAGGGTTACACAGAGTCGGTTACAATGGTAGGGGATCCACATATCCGTATCGCCAAGCTTGCCTTCCACGCCAAGGAAAGTCCCATCCGGACACGGGACGAAGTCTTCAATCTTGTATCTTCATAGTCTTGGAGTCCGGCCAATGATGATAGTTCGGCTATCCGGACACCCCCTAGTCCAGGACTCCCTCAGTAGCCCCTAAACCAGGATTCAATGACGATGAGTCCGGCGCGCATATTGTCTTCGGCATTGCAAGGCGGGTTCCTTCTCCGAATAATTTATAGAAGATTGTGAACACCAGGATAGTGTCCGGCTCTGCAAAATAAATTCCACATACCACCGTAGAGAGAATAATATTTACACAAGTTCAATCTGCTGACGTTTTTGGTGGCGTGACGTCACACCACTTCCAAGCCTTTACTCGAATCGTTTTTATTGTACCACCTCAGCGTGTTTAGTGAAGCGGTTTCCCTGGCACGTCTTGTCGAAGCAGAGATCGTGTTCCCCTTATTCCGGGATTCCCATCAATACGGACGTGGGTAACCCAACCGCGCCATTGATTGCGGCGCTTGGGAGATAAGCGAGTTTTATCAGGCCGGTGGGGACACATGTTTTTGTCCGCCCATATAAGGGGATAAAGATCCAACCCTTTTACCTGCGCCTTCTTCCTCCTTGGCTTATCCATCTCCGCGAACTCGAGCTCCAGCGCCCAAGTCCGCACATCTCACCTCAACCTCCTCCAACTATGTCCGGAGCGGGAGGCAAGTGGATGGCCTCCTCCGCCACGGAGGGGCACATCCAGAAGCTGCGCAGCACTGGATATCTGTCCAGCAACATCGCACACCGGCTCCCCAACGAGGGAGAGCTCATCCCAACCCCCGGGCCCCATGAGAGTGTAGTATTTCTTCCCCATTTCCTCCGCGGACTGGGCTTCCCACTCCATCCCTTTGTCCGGGGGCTCATGTTCTACTACGGCCTGGATTTCCATGATCTGGCCCCGAATTTCATCCTCAACATCTCGGCGTTCATCGTCGTGTGTGAGGCCTTCCTCTGCATCCAGCCCCACTTCGGCTTGTGGCTCAAGACCTTCAGTATCAAGCCGAAGGTTGTGAAGGGCAGTCAAGCGGAGTGCAGAGGCGCCATGGTAGGCAGGATGTCCCACGTTACTTGGCTTGAGGGCACTTTCGTGGAAACCATTAAGGGGTGGCAATCGGGGTAGTTCTATATCACCGAGCCGTGTGACCCTGAATGGCAGCGGCCCCCCAATTCAGATCTGGCATCCTGTAACGCCCCGGATGCAACTTTCCATATTCGTAACTCCAACTCTTGCCTTTTTCGGAGATGCGATATGATATTTTCTCCGTGGTTGGGTTTTTGTCTGTTGTTTTGCATTTTGTTCTTGTTATGCATCTCGTCTCATGTCATCATTCACATTGCATCGGCATCATTTTCATAAAACTTGCATCCGTTCGGGTTCCGCCGGTTCTCTCCGTTGTCCGTTCGGAGTCCAGACACACTCGCACGCGCCCGCGGCACCTCCAAAATATATTTTATTAGTGGCATAAAAGTGTTCTCAGAATGGGATGCAACTTGTCGTGCGGTCTTATTATAGTGTAGACAGACCGCCTGCCAAGTTTCGTCGCATTCGGAGTCCATTTGATAGCTCAACCGTTAAATATAGCGGTACTGTTGCCGGTACCTTCGTCGGATGTTTCGATCTTCGAAACTGCCACCGGCCTCTCTCTCTCTCTCTTCTCTCCACTCAGCCCTGGCCTTTCTAGCATAGCCCACCTAGGCCCACTCTACCTCTCCTCGCGTCCGGAACCGCCCGATCGCGATCGGAGGGTCCGAAACCCCCCCCCCCTAGACCAAACCCTAGCCAAAAACTGCTATATAAACCCCCTCCCCTTGCCATTTTTGGCCTCCACCTACCTCCTCCCTCAATTTCCGCGCAGCCAGTCACCTCCCACCTCGGATCTGGCGCCG